>NW_005871393.1:38686-211076 GCF_000147115.1 Myotis lucifugus | reverse complement strand
CTGATTTTTTTTTTTTTTTTTTTTTTTTGCCTAATCCCAAATCGTAGCGAGCTGGATCAAGGGGGGGGCTGATGGGCTCTCCCCCGACGGGAAAGTGCGTCCTGGAGGGGAAGAAGCTGAGAAAACAGCAGCCCCCCCGCCCCCCCCACCTTTACAGACGCCACCTAGGGGTGGGATTGGGTTGTATATCGCAGGGCTCGGAGGCTGGGAAAGTTTTTCTCTCCCCCTCTCTTCTGAAATTATTTCTTGGGAAATCACTGGGGAGGATGTGCTGGAGGCTTCGCAGGGTTCGCTGGTTTCTCCTGTTGTCCGGGGAACCCTGCTCCCCAGGTTTGCTGCTCCACACGTCCCTTTGCCTGGGGCATGTTTTTTCCTTTCCTTCACGTTAAGTTGCTTCTGTTAAAATGTTTTGCTTGGGGTGAACAAAGTGTTATCAGTTTTCTCCCCTAAAGTGATCTCCTCAGTGTGTTTTTTTCCCATTGAAATGCATTCTGATATTTTGGTTCAGCTGGTTAAGAAATTGTTTTTTTTTTCCAGAAACTTAGGGAAGAGCACTGCAGGCTGTAGGTTTATGTGGAAGGACGGAATTGCAGGGATTAAAAGCTCTCAAAGTGCCTTACACTTCCTTGTCCTTTTAGAGTCTTTTGATTTCTCTTTGAGAGTTTGGTAGGCATCTCATGGTGAGAAAACAGCTCTTGACGATGCCTTTGAAATGGAAAGGGCCTTGCCTGGAAGGAAATGGAGAGACTGACACATGAATGAGAAAAATTAATCTCTTACATGGAAACTTCATTTTAAAATTTGCTTTTCTCCTCCTCTTTCTTTTGTCTAAACAGAACGCGTGATTTTAAGTACTCCCATTTTCTTTTGGCTGGGTCTTTATTAAAAATTTGGGCACATATATTCTAATTAGCGTGGAAGTGTAGAGAAATAAAAGCGATTTGTTTTTCTCTTCTCAGCTCTCATATATTTGAAGTCATTCTTTTAAGTGAAGTAATTCTGCAAATAATTATATTATCCAAATATTCAGAAATGAAAGTTCTAGTCAGCTTAGTGAAATATCTAACATAAAATCTATAGTATCTTTAAAAATCTGAGTTGTTTGGAATGTTTAAAAAACACTTCTTACTTGAAGATCCCTGTGAATGGTTACAGATGGAGAAATATAATTGGTGAATGTGAAATTTAATTTAGCTGACTTAACAAAATATATTGTAAACAACCTGAAATGTGGCTTTCAAGTAAAAGTCATATATGTCCCAAACAATAGGGAAACAGGCCTTTGAAGAAAGACAGAAACACTTTGCAAATGCTGTAAAGGAATTTGTAGCTGTCCGTGTTGATGGATAATTTTGGGGCTTATCTTTTGTTATTATTATACATTCTCAAAGGCTGATTACTTCTAAATTCATTGTAAATTTAGATTCTTACCATAATAAAGCACATATAAAGTGAAAAACATGAGTATAGCAATAAAATAGAAAAACTATACATATATCAGAATAAAGATGATTCCTTGTTAGTAATTAGAAAACATAGCATGCAAATGACACCTCTGTGACAGTTGTTTTTGAAATAAGATGGAGATCTGGGTTCAAAATTTTAAACCTCCCAAAGGTATTTTGTGGGCTGTTTATTTGTCTTGTTCTTGTGAGAAAATATCAACTTGGTCACTCTTCGAAACTTTAGGTTACTCTCCCAAAAAGTGGTTAAGGGGCGGGGGGGGGGGGGGGGGGGGGGAAAAAAAAAAATGAGAAAATTCCTGCCTGTTTTTGGAGATGAGCTAAGTGATTAAGTTCAGACTAACTTTACCTATTTCTCTACATTTCAGAATCTCAAAGTTGGCAAGCAAGCTGGTGTTGAAATATCCGTAGCGAGAGCGTTGGCAGAGTGTCTTTCTTGGTTATCGCAGGGGAGGTTTCTGTGTTTTTATCATATTCTAGATCTGTTGTGTCACTCTTGAGTGAGCTGTGGTGAGAAGAAACTGCAGGGGCTCACCTTCCCTTTCTCCACAGGCCAGCGGTAGTCCTATCTGATCAATCAAGCTGACGGAGGGAGGACTGATACAGGTCCCTGAGCGTGCTTCTAGCAGGCACCCAGGACAGGAACTGAGACGTCAGAGATGTAATGACTTTGCCATTGATCACAGTTGCTGAAAACCAGAATACGCAACGACCATTTCCTCCGATAACTTGTTGGCTTGGCTCTTGATGGTGATCAAGATTGGGGACCTGGTACTAGGTGCAGTTGGGGGCTAGCAAGAGGCCAGGGAGGGCAGGGGGAGAGAGGGAACCCGCCTCCAGCAGAGAGGGGCCGGCTCTGCCTGCACAGACAGCATCCCACAGCAGGGCGGGAAGCCCGGCCCCCCTTCCCTGGCCCTTGCGCCCCAAGTGCATACGATGAACACAGAAGAGCAACAGCTGTCATCCCGGGGCAGGCAGCTCTGGGTGCGGAGGCTGTTAAATGAAACTGCCTTTTATTTTCTCGAAGTTTCTTTTCAGTACTGACAAGTTGGAGGTAGAGAAACCAAAAGCAGTGTTTTCAGGAGGCCTTGCTCTCTCACAGAAAGATTTCAAGTGATGATTTTAATGAATCCAGCTGCCTGTTTTAACAGTCATCAGATAAATGCTCACAAGACTCATCTTTCAAGAGCTTAGCTGCTGCTTGTCAGATTCTAAACTCCAAAAAGCTTGATTCTTGCAGGGCCTAAACTAATCCTTGCTGAAATTATGTCTTCAGAAGCTTTCACTCTTGTAGTGGCTTGCTAAATGATACCTTTTGGGTCTGGGCTGAAGACTTCCATAATGTCCAAGTGAATTTCAGGACAGAGCTCAATATGCGAACAAATTCACCTTTCTCAAGGGCTGTTCAGCCCTTACTTGGAACTTCCAGTGTTTGTAAGGAAACCATCCAGGACTGCAGACAATATTTAAAGTTAACACTCCGGTGTGGGGTGAATTTCCCGCCAAAATATAAGATGGCTCTGTCTTTTGGTTTTGTTCCATCCACCAAAAGGGTGGATTACAAACAAATATTTGGTAATACGCAGTTACAATCGGCCCGAGTTTACACGTTTCCCCGCACTCCACCGCAAATCTATATGAACCGAGTTAAAGACGGCTCCCGCGGAGTACGCGCAATTCACGTGAGCCGACTTAACTTGTTTCCCCCACTTTAAAGTTAATATGTGTTGCCAATATATTTGTGGCTCAAAGTAAAGTATTATAACATGTAAACATTTTTTAAATAAGAAAGCCTTATGGTTAGCTCAGCCGGTGTGGCTCAGTGGTTGAGCATCGACCTATGAACCAGGAGGTGGTGGTTGGATTCCCGGTCAGGGCACATGCCTGGGTTGCAGGCTCGATCCCCAGTGTGGGGCGTGCAGGAGGCAGCCAATCAATGATTCTCTGTCATCATTGATATTTCCATCTCTCTCTCCCTCTCACTTCCTCTCTGAAATCAATAAAAAAATAATATATATATATGTAAAATTTAAAATGGAGTGCTTCCTCCAGTGTTTAGATAGTACTAAATGGAACAATATTGTTTTCACCCCCCCAAAAGATAAAAACTATAAGAAGTTTGATTTATTGGTTAAAATATTTTCAATACTTATGATGTTTTTAAATAAAACATTTCACTGAAATATAACAGGATGTGTTTTAAAGTAGAAACCACTCCTATCATATAAGCCCACATAATCCATTTTAATCACTTAAAGTCACATCTTAAAACCCTTGTCTTCACTATTTTATTTTGATGTGAGGTATGTGTGTGTTGGGGGTGGGGGGGGGGGGGGAAGGGAGCCTCGGGTCAGGAAGACTGAAGAAATTCCTTTTCCATGTGCCACCTGTTTGTAATTGCTTTCTATTGTTTCCTGCAGTTACATGAGCTACTGTCTTGATATCTTTTTGTAATCATAAAACTTAATTTTTTAAAAAAAATATGTTTTTATTGCTTTTTCAATAGTGGTTTTTCTGGGGTAGCATCCTGGGTGGAGTTGAGGGTCAGAGTTCTGGGGTTGAAGGCGTCTAGTCCTCTAAAGGTATGCTGTCCGACAGGGTAGATTATAGCTGCAAGTGACTATTTACATTTAAGTGAATTAGAATTACACATTCAGTTCCTTGAGCATGTGAACCACATTAGGGCTCAGTAGTCCATGTGGCTAGTAGTGGCTACTTGTTAGACTGCCCAGAAACAGAGCCTTCTCAGCACTGCAGGGAGTCCATTTGGACAGAGCTGCTCTGCAGTTCTACACATCGAATTAAATAAGAGTGTGATAACCCCATAACTTCTGACACGATACCTGGGGGAAGGTTGAGGAGGGGGAGGAGGTAAGTGGTGGGGAAGGACTGGAGACAGAGAGGAGAAGGGGGGGAAGAGACCAGAAGGGTGTGGGCTGAGTCTAGGGGATTGGGGATTAGGACTGACTCCAGAGAAAAATTCAGTTCAGAGACAATCATAGATGTTGGTGGGGAGTCACCCATATTTCCTTTTATTTTAATTAATTTTTTTTAAAAAATTTATTGCTTTGAGAGAGAGAGAGGAAGGGAGAATGAGAGAGAAACATCAATGTGCTGTTCCACTTATTTATGCATTCATTGGCTGACTCTTGTATGTGCCCTGACCCAGGATTGAACCCACAACGTTGGCATATCCGGGTGATGCTCTAACCAACTGAGCTACCCGGCAGGCAGGGCATCTTTTTTTCTTCTTCATATTTTGTTGGGAAATTTGCCTAGCTTGAGCAACTGACTTTCCTGATTCAAATTAAGTGCATACTGTGGGTACATACAGAGCCCTATGCTCCTTGAAACTCTTGATATGAGGCTATTTTATTAAGAAAAAAATGAAGTTGTATGTGGAGTAAATCTACAGAAGGAATTAAAAAACAATAACAACAATCAAAAAACACACCTCTTTCCGTGGACTTCAAAAAGGCACTCCAAAATGAGGGTGAAGATAGGTAAGACAATGATAAGGGCTTCCCTTTCTCTTGAACAGCACAGACTGAAATAAGATCACAAAGAATGATGTCAAAGCCACACTATTCTTATACCCACTTTAAAATGGTTTCTCTTTAAAAACTGTTTCCTGTGAGATTTGAAACATTTTAAGGGTAGCCCAGTTAGAGCTCTTTTAGAAAGAAACACTAGCATTTGAAACAAGGAAACAGCTAGTTGCTGGTCTTTGGTGTCTAAAGCAGAGAATTCTATTTGAAAATGTGCCAAAGAATCAACTGGAAACATCTTTCTGTCCAAAGTCAGTAATAAATTAGCCTAATTGCCATAGGGCCTGCCTTGTCTCTAGCAACTTGTAATCCGTGGAGTACTGATGTATCTTTTAAGGCGATGATTACGTGAACCTCAAAGGGCAACTTTGGGGGCCTGTGCAGAAAGCAGAAGACACTGAGATAAACAGACAGGAACATTCCTGTGTCATGAAGTGGCAGAGACCCCAGGGCAGGCAGGGCCGCGATGCCCCGAGCCTTCTCAGCCGGTCTCCAGTCTGTCCTCCACTTTCCAAAACAGAGGCTTCCCTGGTTTAACAGATGGGGAGACGGAGACGAAAGCAAGAGAGTCACTTGTCCAAGGTCACGTGAATTGTGGACTTTTGTGGACCACCGTCCAGAGTCCTTTAAATTTAGTTCAAAAGCCTTCCCTCTTCCCTGTAATACTGTAAGCCCCAAACCAAACCCATTTCTCAGGGTGGTATAGTTTCTGAATGTAAACCCCCTTGAGGCTGCAGCTGTGGGAGAGAAAGAGGGTCCCTGTCCGACTTCCTGGAGAAAGGGGCAAAGCGGGGTATCACTTTCCTCCCACACCCCGCTTTCAGCGAAGTGCCGCTTGGAGAGCAGTCGGATAGTGTATTCCTACTAGGCTGTGAATGACTGATAGGTGAATCCTCACAGCAGGTGTTTCCACTTTAAAAGCAGACCTGTTAGTCAAGTCAAATGAATCTGTGATTGAGGAGAAGGGTATATATGTATATTATACATGCATGCCTGCACATGTGTATGTGCACATACAGGCTACGATCCTTTCTGGAGCCTCGTTTTTCCTTCTACCCACATGCCCCTCCACCCCCCACCCCCGCCCCTGTTTCCGCACACATACCAACATATTAAAAGTGCAGGGTCAGCCCTAGCTGGTTTGGCTCAGTGGATAGAGTGTCAGCTTGCGGACTCAAGGGTCCCAGGTTTAATTCCAGTCAAGGGCACATGCCTGGGTTGTGGGCTCGGTCCCCAGTAGGGGGGTGTGCAGGAGGCAGCCAATCAATGATTCCCTCTCATCATTGATGTTTCTATCTCTTCCTCTCCCTTCCTCTCCAAAATCAATAAAAATATATTTTAAAAAAAGAAAAAAAGCGCAGGGTCAGGCTCTTGTCATTCTTCCTTCCAGCGTGGCTTAGAGAGAATATTGAGTAGCCAAAGAATTGCCCCTGAGGGACAGGTGTCGAACTGGGTGGGCGGTGGTGGGGACCTGTCGTTGGCTGTGGCCTCACCACCTCCTTTCCTTGCCAGAGCCGTGGGCAGGCCAGTCCCTGTTGGCATTGGCTTGCCACGTGCAGGTCACATCTGCCCCAAGGCCTCCTTCCTTGGGGGTTGTTGCTACCCTTTGGGGGATCCTTGCCTGGTGGGGGCACCTTAGGTGTATACTCATGTCTCTGCAGCTTTCTTTACCTAAAAATGTAGGGGGCTGGGGTGGGAGAGGTGGTGAGAAAGCCACTAGCGTGACTCCTCTGCGGGATTGCAGGGTAACACCCCCTCCCCCTCCTAAAGAGAATGTGTGAAGCAACTCTCTTCTCTGGAAAAGCGCTTGCAGGGTTAACCCCTTCCTTTTTCTCAGTGGTAACCATATCAGTGTGTGTGTGTGTGTGATGAGGCAAGAGAGTCTTAAGAACCATGGACTCCCTTGGGGGTCGCTGTGAGACTGGAGCTGCGGCCTGATGTCCCCGCCTGGTAATGGGGGGACCGGAAGGCAGGCCTTTGATCTGTTCCTGCAGGGGAGGTGAGGCTCTGAGCCCAGCCGCTTCTGGAGGAAGAGGGGTGAGGGGTAGGGTTACCCAGCTGCAGGCTGGAGAGAAGGCAGCCAGTGTAATTGGTCCGCGGATCTGATAAAAGGCCTTGTGAAACCTCATTTGAAAATGGAATTCCATCTTGGCATGGGTCTCAGCGCTCACTCGCGAGATGGAAACAGGCCGGAGAAGGTCAGCAAATGGCCCGGGAGAAGCAGCGTCATCAGGGTCGATGCCGATGAGCTCTCGGCCTCATCTCCGAGTTGTTCCTTCGCGCGCTCAGGGAGAGCTCATTGGGGTGCTCAGGTAACGTCCCACGAGAAGGAGCTCAAACTCTAGGAAAAGTAGGAGGTGGGGGCGGGACAAAGAATTGGGCTGCTGACTTGAAGGGCAAAGGGTGTCTCAAGACCCAGCTTTTCTCAAGCTGAGTGCCATTGTGGGTGGATGCCACTAGGTCTACAGTCACAGATGAACGGAACATAGTAGGTGTTCAACAGACGTTTCCAGAAACGGCTGACTGATGATGCTACATCTAAGTTTATGTGTGTGTGTGTGGGAGAGGGGCAGAGACAGTAAGATCCTCAAGAAGTGGCCTTGATGTCACAGTTGATGGTAAATTAGGAAATGATTCAACGTGGCTCAGAAAGATTAACTAAGGGTATAGGGCAAATTGGAAAATGTTTTCCAAATGTTTATCTTCACTGTGAAAAATGCCTGGCAAACTCCCCCACCCTCATCCCCAATTTGGAAATGGTTTGTTTTACTTGTTTTGGAAGAAGTAAATATTTGCATTAGACCAAACATTTGGGGCAAACAGTTCGCCCCAATTCCGAGGCCCAGTGTGGGTCGGAGATGTTTCATGCTGTACCACTCATACCTTTTTTGGCTAAATCCAAGGTAGCTTAGGACACAGTCTTCACATGCTTTTTCACATCACTATGAGGACGAGGCTGAGAAAATGGAAAGAAAATAGGAAGCCAAACCAGTGATCCTCCAGACCTAGGAATGGCTGATGACCTGGCATTCGAAGGATGTAATCGTTCTAGAAAAATTGCCTTTCTGCTCATGGGCAAAGAGGCTGGATCCAATTAAGACGAAGAAAACGTACGTTAACTCGGAGAAGAAATTTCTAAACAGTCAATTCTGTAATCCTCTCTGAAGAGGAAGAGGCCAACATGACTGGGCTTTCAGGAGGATGCCAAACCCTATGATATATAATAATTAGTAACCACCGGTTATTTTGCCGCACACTCATTTTCCAAACCACTAACCATGGCTCGGGACGGAATGCACTGGGCCTAGATATTTGCCCCAGATGTCTTCCCATCAGTAGTACCCAATTAGAGGGATTTTAAACATTAAAGCTTAATTCTCTAGAACCTATCGCAGCCTAGAAATGAAAAGAGGGCAAACCTGATTTCCTCGACGGCTCCTGGGTGACCGAGGTGAGGGTTAGTCTGTGGGTACACTTCCAGTCCGCGGCTCGGTTGGCATGCTGGTAACTGTTGGGTGACTGAGTGTTGTGTATCCCGGTGCCTGCTATTCTCTCTGGTCTCGTTGGCAGCTTACACACATTTCAGGAATGACTGTGAGGGGTGAGGGCTGACGAGGCCTATCCGGAGTCAAGCTCTTCCCGGGCCAGCGCGCGACGTGAACCTGTGTCTGCTTATAATTTCATTCACCCCGGGTGGGCCTTCGTGCTCTGAATATCTGCCTTAAATACGAGAACTTGAGGATTTCATGGGAGCCAAGTTCTGATGGGCATAGCCCTGCACTGGCTTTCCTCTTCCCCAGTGTCATAAATCCGGTAGGTACAGTTCTTAGTGCTTGGCACCATGCGAGGCTCCGAAAGGCGCATTGGGTGAGCCATGGAGTCTCCAATCTTCTTTCTAAAATGATAATTTAAAAAAGTATAAAGTCTTTTGTGTCCATTGTTTCAGTTGATCTTTATATTCCCGTGAGGTGTGTTTTATTCTCCCCCATTCTTAGAGATGGAGAGCTGGGCAGCCAGAGGTTAACGACTTACCCTACAGCACCTGACGCTTCCAGAGCCTGGACCCAGCACCAGGCTTTGCATCTGACACTCTTTTCTGCTCGTCACACCTACTTCCCTCAGGGATCTTCCCAGCTATTGGGAATGTCCATGCTAACATATATGAGACATTTGAAAAGGAATCACGCTGCAGCTGTGACTCACAGTTAAATAGGAATCTTTCTAATTTTTTTAAAAATATATTTTTATTGATTTTTTACAGAGAGGAAGGGAGAGGGCTAGAGAGCCAGAAACATCGGTGAGAGAGAAACATCGATCAGCTGCCTCCTGCACACTCCCTACTGGGGATGTGCCCACAACCAAGGTACATGCCTTTGACCGGAATCGAACCTGGGACCCTTCAGTCCCCAGGCCGACGCTCTATCCACTGAGCCAAACCGGTTAGGGCTAATTTTTTTTTTAAATTGATTTCGGAGAGGAAGAGGGAGGGAGAAACATCAACGATGTGAGAAAATCATTGATCGGCTGCCTCCTGCACACCCCTCACTGGGGATGGAGTCTGCAACCCGGGCATGTGCCCTGACCAGGAATGGAACAGTGATCTCCTGGTTCATAGGTCGACACCCAGTAGCTGAGTCGAACCTGCCGGGGTAATTTTTAAGATTAAAAAAAAAAATCTGCACAGGCAATGCTTGCTAATGAAAATTCAAACAGCAATGCAAAACATCAGGAAGAACGTCAAACTCTTCTGCCAGCTCTGCTACCAGTTCCAGCCCTGAGGGTTGCTGTCAGCGCTTAGGTGGGCCTTTCCCCCGATTTCCGTGTCTGTGCGTGTATGAACGTCCAGAGGCATTTCAGACACATGGGCTCCGAGTCTTCACGCTGCCCGCGGCTGTTTTCAGTCAACAGTATGTCGTAGAGCCTTCCTGGATGTGTTTATAGTTTCCCACGAAATGGATGGGTGTCAGGAAAAATTGTGAAAGACTTTGGAAACGGAGTGTCGTTCCAATGGAATGCTGGGTGTTTCCCAGCAGCCCCTGAGGGCTTGTTCGGAAGGGGTCTGTGTCCCTGATTGTCTTACACTAGTTTAATAATACACTCCATCAAACCCCTCCGTAGCGAGCCACTTAGGTTCTCCAATTCTTAAGTGTAGTGTAAACAGTGTAGGAACATCCTACCCATTGCATAACATCTTTATACATTTATTTAAAGACTTTTAGTTTGTTGGTGTTTTTTCCCCAATGGTGGTATCTGTTTAATAGCATTCTCCCCTTCCTCTCCCCCCTATACCCCTTGGGGAAGATTAGCGATAATTTCTCAAATGGAGTTGTGACCCTAGAGATGTTAAAAGTACATTTTCTTGCCGAAACCGGTTTGGCTCAGTGGATAGAGCGTCGGCCTGCGGACTGAAAGGTCCCGGGTTCGATTCCGGTCAAGGGCATGTACGTTGGTTGCGGGCACATCCCCAGTAGGAGATGTGCAGGAGGCAGCCGGTTGATGTTTCTCTCTCATCGATGTTTCTAACTCTCTATTCCTCTCCCTTTCTCTCTGTAAAAAATCAATAAAATATATTTAAAAAAAAAAAAGTACATTTTCTTATGAGGAAGGCACATGATACACATGAGGTTGTGAGGCTTTTTAAACCCTTGGGATTTGACACCCCCCTTTACTGCCCCTCCCCCTGTCACTGTTCAGTCATCTTTTCTATGGTATTCAAAGCTTGGATTAGGAAAATCAAGTTCAGTCAAAGACTTTACTTGGCAAAGACATAGTAATTGCCCCTGTGTTTTGAATGTGTAAATTGGCAGGAAACAGGCTCAGACAGCAAGCCCCACAGCTTTGCAAAGGTGGTCCCACATTTCTCTCCTTTGATCATCCCCGAAACCCAGACTTGGCAGCTCTCTTGATTATTTCCGTTTTAGAAAGAAATCAAGCACAGAGAGGTGAAGTGGTTCTCCAAGGGCACACAGCAAGGACCCACTGCTCCCCCATCCTCCTCGGGTGCTGACCCATCGCATCTGTTCCCATCCGTAAGGACTTCCACGTTTGGTTGGACGGCTCTAGGGAGGCCCTGGTCACGCCACAGAGATGGTGGATCTGTAAATGTATCCCTGGGTAGCGGGGTGCCCTTTCTTAATTCTCTCAGAGGTGTGCATGTGCCGGTGTTGGTTTCACGGCGTGTCCTTCGCTCCTGTCTTCTATCTGGCACAGCATTCTCCTCTGTGGAAGTGGTGGGCCCTTCCGTTGGTAACTGCTTTGACTGAAGGTTTGCATGTGATTTACCTACGTGAGTGTCCCTTTGAGAATCAATAGCTCAAATAGAAACAGGACAGCACAAAACAAGCCACTGGCCCTGCCTCCCCACTCTGTCTCCCTCTGAGAGAAGCTGGGCAGGAGGGCATAGTCCAGAGCCTGGGGCTTTCCTATTTTTGTCAGGGTTGGAGGAGGGCGTGGCGTTTTCTTCCCGGAAGCGTTCGTAGCTGGGCTGGCTCGCACTCCCGTGGCTCACAGCTGCCTGGAAGCAGCAGAGAGACCAGACGGAGAAAGGCTGCCCATTAATTGGATGATTAGTCTGAACATGGCTGTGGGCTCATTGTCATCTCAGCGTGCAGGAAGCCACTCCTTTTTCTCTAGAGAGAAGGGGTCCGAGGACCAAAGGGAGCCCAGGTGGGCGGCAGGATGCGGGGCTGGAGCAGAAGTTTGCACTGTCAAATACAAAACATTGATGTATTTGACAGAAGCAGTCTTTAAATCCAAGTCCCAGGCCTGGGTTTTTCTCCAAGCAGTCGAGCAGCTCTGTTCCTGACTCCCAGGCTCCATTCGTTTCCTAGGGCTGCCCAGGGCTGCAGCTCAGAGCCACGGAAACGTTTTGTCTCACAATTCTGGAGGCCAGAAGTCCCAAACCGAGTGTAGGCAGGCCACGCTCCCTCTGAAGGTGCCGGGAGTATCTGAACCAGGCCCTCAGCTGCTCCAGAGGGGCATCCGGAATAAATGTACCACCCTTTGCTGAGGAGGCCTTGTAACATTAGAGGGCAACTGGGGTGCCCACTGTAGAGCTGAGACCGGAAGCCTGGTCTCTGGCTTCACGGGTGAGGTCAGTGCTTTCACTGCATGTCACATTTGAGGAACAGGCACACTCTACCTAGGGCTAGGATCTGTTAGCAGATGCGGATGTGGTGCTGCTAACATCTGGCAAAGCTCAAGGACATAGCCGGTTAATAACTTCCCAGAGGTGGGGGCAAGACACCCACTTTTTTTTCTTTTCAAGGTGATATGATATCTTATCATGCTGTTAAATGCACCGAGCCAAGATGTTTCAATTCCCAGTAAAAGCTCTATTCATGCCTCTCGTGCAGCGGTTCTCAACCCGTGGGTCGCGACCCCTTTGGCGGTCGAACGACCCTTTCACAGGGGTCGCCTAAGACCATCCTGTATATCAGATATTTACATGACGATTCATAACAGCAGCAACATTACAGTTATGAAGTAGCAACGAAAATAATTTTATGGTTGGGTCACAACATGAGGAACTGTATTTAAAGGGCCAGAAGGTTGAGAACCACTGCTCTAGTGGAAAGGTTGCAGGGCAAGGGAGAATGTGCCACCACCATGCTGTGTGGGCTTAGGCACATTGCTTGACCTCTCTGAGCCAAACTTTTCTCAGCTGTATAGATGTGTACCTTGGCCCAGGTGATTTCTGGAGCTGTTTTCCGATCTTGAGAATTTGCTAGTGCATTTTCTACTGATAGTAATCCAACTGTGGGTACTTCATAATAAGACTTGATGTTAATTTGAAGAGCAGGCATTACACATTAAAACTAAAATTACCCCCAAGGAAAGAATTAGAGCTGGGAGGGGTTAGATGTGTAATAGAAACAAACAGGAAAGAACCTCAGAACCTCGTCGCTGCTAATGTAACCAATGCCTGCAATCCAAGAAGGGCAAATCCATGATTCTGGTATTTTCTCTAGTGGATTATAGAAAGGAAAATTAGATCAAAAGTCAAAAATAAACAGTTTGATTGTTCTGCACTGCATTATCTTAATAAAAAGCCTTCCTGGAAAGCTTAAAAATACACAGGGCTCTGTCTGGCCAAAGAAAACAATATCAGTGTTGTTGAGAAAAATGTGAGAATTTTCCATCGAGACGTGAGTGAGGGGAGACATTGTCATGTGGCCCTGGAGGCATCCCACAAGGAGTTAGAGACTGATACGCATTCCCTACTTGTCCAGGCTTGTGGTTGGGGAGAGTGGTCACCCACAGGGAAAGGTGTTAGAGATGGGAATGGGCACTGCCAGCGTTCCCGAGGGCTCCTGGCAAATCCGGACCCATTTCTTCATTCACCTGCACCTTCACGAGTTTGGTCTCGGTGTCCACCTTCTCTTGACTGGTGACACATGTCACAGTCAGGATGCTGCTACGAGGACTGGTGACTCCCTCCTGCTTAACTTTTCTACAGCTGCAAGTGGCAGGTGGAGATTGCCATTTGGATTCTGTCCTTGCTTTGCTGCTCATTGGTCTGCGGTCCCAAGGCCAGTAACGTCTCTCTGTATCTTTATCATCACATAAAGACAATGCCCTAATGATTATAGAGACCAAATAAAGAATATGAATGAAATAGAAAGTCTAGGTACAGATACCCAAGTGTATGTAAAAAAAAATTAGTATGTAGTAAAGGAAGCATTTCAAATCAGTGGGCTTACCTAAGAAATGGAGTTGAGATAACTGGCTAACTAGTCATTGGGAAAGATACAATGTTGGATTTATTAACTAAAAAAATTCTAGAGTCACTGAAGATTTAGAGTTTTAAAAATGAAACTATATACAGTCTAGAAGAAAACATAGGTGACTGTTTCTTATAGTTTGGGGTGCAGTTATAAGAAAAAAGATAGACGTATTTGACAGTGCAAAATAAGGTTCTCTGAGAAAAAAGATCATAACTAAAGATAAAAGTCAGTGACAAGCTGAGAAAATAGCCTCGGTATATATGATCCTCTCATAAAAATAAATCAGAAAGAGGAAACACCCAGTAGAGAAGTGAGCAAAGAGTGTGAAGAGGTAATTCACAAAAGAAGAAAGAGGGATATTAATTAGGCAGGAGTCTTGGTTGCAAGTGACAGAAATTCAATCTGGACTCGTATAGGCATATGAGAACTCATCTGGGAGGAGACTGAGGTATCTTGCATGTCAAAGGGAGGGAGAGAAGTGCAGAGCCCAGGATGGCCTCGGGACCCGTGTCACCTGGAACTCGAACCTACTGGCACTCTTCATTGCCCTCATCTGCCCTCATCTGCTTCTTTCAATCTACCAACTTCACATTTTCTCACTACTTTTCTCCATATGATGGGGAATTGTTCATAGTTTCACATCTTATAGCTTCTACCAGTGGAGAGAAGACTGGGATTTCCCTCTCCAATTCTGTTTTGGAAAATCTTAGGCAGCGACTCCCTCCCCTAACCCCCCAGCCTGTCTTGGGTCAGTGGGTCACTCTGGGACAATTGCCTTAGGTTGCAGGCATCAACTCTTAGATTCTCAGATTGCAGGTCATAGGGGCGAAGTTATAAGAATATGATGGCTCTGGTTACAGCCAGAGAGGCTGGGGTAGTTTCTAGGGGAAAAAAGAGGGTACTAGTCAGACAGGCAGTAAATAGGGACCACTACTCATGAGAAGATGCTCAGTCTCACTAGTCAGCAGAGTCTTACATATGTAAGATCTTAGATTGGCAAAAATTTAAACATTGATAATGCCTGGTTAAGGTAGTGTGGGTAAATAAGTTCTTTCAAACATTATGTTCATGCCCTGGCTGGGTGGCTCAGTTAATTGGAGCATTGTCCTGTACACCAAAAGGTTGTGGGTTCAATTCCTGGTCAGGGCACATACCTCGGATGCATGTTTGAACCCCAATCAGGGTGCGTTTGGGAGATAACCAATTGACATTGCTCTCTCACATCGATGTTTCTCTTCCTTCCTTTTTCTCTTAAAAAAAAATTACACATATCCTCAGGTGAAGATGAAAAAACAAAACAAAACACCCACATTATACTCACATTGCTGATAGGAGGATAAATTGATATGTCTTTCTCGTGGACAGTTTGGCAATAAATATATCAAAATGCTTAAAATGGTGTAACCCTTGGCCTTAGAAATACAATTTCGAAGATTTTACTTTAAGGAAAAATCAGTGTATTAATGATTTACAGGAGATTGTTTAGAGGGTGTTTATAACAGAGAAATTGGAAATAATTTCAGTGACCCTAAGTAGAGGATTACTAAAATGAATTTTGGCATATTCAAATAATGGACTCATATATGGTAGCCATTAAGAATTATGGTGACCATCCTAACTGGTTTGGCTCAGTGGAGAGAGCGTCAGCCTGCAGACTGAAGGGTCCTAGTTTTGATTCCGATCAAGGGCACATGCCAGGGTTGCGGCCTCGGTCCCCAGTGTGGGGTGTGCAGGAGGCAGCTGATCAATGATTTTCTCTCATCATTGATGTTTCTATCTTTCTCTCCCTCTCCCTTCTTCTCTGAAATCAATAAAAATTAAATATATATGTATATATATATATATGAAAGAATTATGGTGATCTATTCTTTTTGACACAAAGAACTGATCATAACATAGTGAACAGAGCTTAGGAAAACTTGGCTTTTATACAGTGAGCATACTTTACACTTAGAATTAGTAAAACAAAGATTTTTTAATTTGGGTGTGTGTGTGTGCGTGCAGATGGCAATCTGTGCCATGTAAATGTAAGGCCACTTGGTGGGACCATGGAAGAAATATAATCCTTTAAAACAATAAACATGCCAAGCCCTCTGGATCTGACCAAGATTGTCCTTAGCATTTCACCATAGGAAATCGTAAGATTATTCTAGCCATCTCGCCTAAATGGTTCTTGACATTCTCCTTGGACCCATTCATTGACTGACTAGCTTGATGGAACCTGTGCAATAAAACCCTCGGTGTGTCTAGCACACCTTTTGGATTCTGCTAGATGGTGACACACCTTTGCCTTTTAAGTATGGATTTGAATTTTGGGAAAAGCCCACATTCCTTTATTGTCAGGTTTGGTGTGTAAACCAGGCAACCCCTCTGCGTGGTGGTTTTGGCGGTGGGGAGTGGGGGACAGACTACGGAGTACTGAACGTTCCTGGTGCCCTGGGGGTGCAGGCACTAAGGGTTTGCTTTAACAGTAACCACCATGACTTGCTTATTTTTTAAAACATATATTTCTTTTATTGATTCAGAGAGGAAGGGAGAGGGAGAGAGAGAGAGAAACATCAATGATGAGAGGGGATCATTGATTGGCTGCCTCCTGCATGCCCTCCACTGGGGATGGAGCCGGCAACCGGGGCATGTGCCCTTGGCCGGAATTGAACCTGGGACTCTTCAGTCTGCAGGCTAACGCTCTATCCACTGAGCCAAACCGATGAGGGCATCACTTGCTTATTTTATCTTTATCTTTGTGTGACGGTTGGTGGGAGGCGAGCACTTTGATTCTTGTTTGACAAGCTGGGAGTTGAAGAAGAGAGAGACTGAGTGTCTGGAATCCTGAAACCAGGGATGTGCCCAGTGGGGACTGGGCTCCTGTCAGCTCTGTCTAGTGAGCTAATGGCCGACTAATGAGCAGGAATACTCTGGGACGCACAGAATCGGAGTGGGTTCGCTGAGATGATTCAAGCACTCCTGGGTGTAGAATGCTAGCAGAGGTGTTTCAGGAATGTGATGACGAAAGAGACTGCTCCTCCCTTTCCAGAAGTTCCAATCTAGTTGGGGGAAGGACAGGAACATGTAGGATATAAGTACAAAGGCAGTCCTGGTGGGGTGGGCAGGGGGAGGAGGAGTCAGTAAATGTTCATAGAGAGGTGTCATGTGGGCTGGGCTGGAAGGCTGGTGACTGAGAGTGTGAAGCTGGTGACTGTTAACAGAGCCCTTACTGGGCTCCAAGCTCTGTGCAGAGAACTTTCTAGAGATGTATTTTTCACTACAATCTGATGAGTTATGTGTCGTCATTTGCACATGACAAATCCAGCAGAGAGGCGAATGCGCTTGTCCAAGGTTGTGTAGCAGGCGAGCGTTGGAACGTGGATTTGATCCCGAAGCCAGAGTTGGGGGGAATTCCACCTCATGAGGCTCCAGGGGAGAGTGCTGTGGAGACAGGGGTCCCTGGGGAGGGCAGAGCCAAATGGTGGTGAGTGACGGAGTGTGAGGTGGCGTTTGCATGGGGCATGGAGTGGTTGTAGGGAAACGGAGCAGGAAGGCTGGAGAAGGGGACTGTCATTCGGGGAGGTCTCTGAATCCCAGGCTGAGAAGCCGGGAGTTAAATTTTTAGGCAAAATGGGGCATTTTTGAGCAGAGGAGGCTGATACTGGCTGAGTTAGAAGACCCTGGGTCCAGCAGCACAGTCTGTGAGGATCAATGAGCTGTCGTTCTGAGAAGTATGTGGGGGAGGCCAGGGTCCTGCAAAAAACAACAACACAACACCAAAACGAGGGGGTGGGGTGGGATGGGTAGGAGCAGCATTGGGGAGGCCGAATCTATAGCACTTGGCACACGAGGGGGTGTGAGGTGCGTGGGACAAAACTATGAAATTTGAACCGAGGCCGCACTGCAGGGCAGCTGGGAGGTGCTGCTGGCTCTGGGAAAAGATGCAGGTGTGGTTTGGCCTCAGTGGGTGGAGGAATGGCCAGCACTGAGCCTCCTGGCCCGAGGCGAGGCTTTGGGAGGTGCCACACAGCAGCAGCTCTGAAGAATGGAGGAACAGATGGCTTTGTTGTTTTTTCCTGCCAGGCACCCACTCCCTCTGACCCTGGCAGCAGCACCTCCATTTTTCTTGGAGGACCACTCCTCATCTTCAATCCATGAGCTCCGTGGGGATGACTTCTCATTGGCTCCACCCTGGCCAATCAGAGCACTGCTTCTCTCTTTAACCTCAGGGACCAGGTCAGGGATGAGGATGTGATTCAGGGTCCAGAAAGGACTGCTCTTCTGCTGCTGGGGTGGCGGGAAGCCTGGGAGTGTTGGTTGCTGTTGTCACAATTTGCCTGAGAATAAAGGCAATGTGGGGGAGAGACACAGCCCTCATCACATTGTTTGGTTGTGGCCTCCAGCCATCCTGGGAGCCAGATGTACACCCCCCACCCCTTCCTGTTTAGGTAAATCAAAGACTTGACATTTACAGTCAAAGGATGCTGACTCACTCAGGGTTAGAAGCCACCTCTTTAGGGGATACCTGCCTTAAAGGGCCCAAGAAGGCAGGCCTGGAGGGGTGGGTCGTGGATGAAAAGGAGGTGCCCTGAGTCAAGGAAGGCTGAGTGAGCATTTATCCTAGACTTTGCCTGAACACAGAGGCAGGTGCATTTGACGTTTGCCCACAAACAAAGCAATCCCCAACCTGGCTGCCCTTGTGGACTCCAGTTATGGCAAAAAGAAAAAAAAAATCAGGAAACAAGTAAACAAACATGCTGGTCACCATGGATATGTGAACCCAAGGTGTGGGGAACAATAGCTGTGTGTGAGTCCAGAAGTGGATGCTGTCTGCACAGGCCTTAGTTCTATCCCAAATCTGCTTCCTGGTGGGAGCCTGGACATGTGTGTAAATTAATTTATAGCTGCCCCTCCCAGAGAGGGTAACGCCTTGGTTCCGATAAGCTTTGGTTTCATCATCATTAAAATAATTATAAACTTAATGCAGTGCTTATGCACTCTTAGGGCACTCTTTACAACTGCCCTTTAGGTACATAACTGGGATGTTTTTACCCCAGTTCCACAGAGGAGAAAACGGGGGCTCAGAGAGATGCCTTAACTTGCCCAAGATCACAGTTATTAATGGAAAAGCAGAATTTGAACCCAGGCCCCAGCATTGGTGTTCTTTCAACCACCATGTTTCACTACCTCACATGGGTGTTGGGGAAAAAAAAGTTAGTAAAAGTAGCTAATACTTACTGTATATGTCTTATTTCATTGAGTCCCTACCACAAATCAATGAAGTAGGCCAACTGGTTAATCCCATTTTATAAATGAGGAAACTGAGGTACAGAGGATTTAGGAATTCTCCCCAAGTCCTACAGCCAGCAGGAAGCAGAGCTATATTTTGAGGTTATTTTTTCAGATGGATTTGAAATGCTTAATGTGCCTTAAATTTAATTTGGGAGCGCAGGATGGGTGATACCTGTAATTTCTCAATCTGGTTTTTGTCAGTTCTGATGTTCTTCATGCGTAGATTTATATTAAGGAAACAAATGAGAGCCTGGCTGGTATGGTCAGAGTTTGAGCATCACATGTCCCGGCTCGATCCCCAGTGTGGGATGTGCAGGAGGCAGCCGATCAATGATTCTCTCTCATCATTGATGTTTCTCTTCCTCTCTGAAATCAATAAAAATATATTAAAAAAAGAAACATATGAGGAGAGTGAACAATGTGGACAGAGAGTAAGAGCAATTTGATTTGTCTGTTATTGTTAGAACACCGTACCCTGGATTTCACTGACATGAAAGTAATTGGAAAATGTTAAAACAAGAGAGTAAGGCTTACAAATATCACACCATTAGGTTTATGTAAATTAGTTCCTTGGTGAAGAAGAAACCCCACTGTACTAGTTTGTGGGCTGGCTGCCCATTGCAAATGCTATGTAGTGGGAGTGTGTGACAATTTTATTTTCATTGAGGGCCCATTACAAGACACATTCGGGCTGCTCGAACTCCCCCAGGTTCATGAATTGATTCAATAACAAAAAGCCTGAATCATGTTAATGTGAAGGTAAGGTGTAGGCACATCTGCTTGAGTAATTTCTGACTTTTCTTTTTGAAAACGTGTTAGAATTTGTTGTTAGAAAAAAAGGTGGCTCTGGGGACTGGTAGCCTAGAAGCTTCGGGAGGACAAGCCACGTGTCTGTGGCTCTTGTCGTGTGACTGGTATACATTAGGTGCTCAATAAATACTTTCTGAATGAATGATGAATCCAGTATCCAGATTCTGGCCTATGCCAGGCCCACTCCTCTCCAGGGGATTCCTTGAGGCTGGCAGATGACCAAAGGCGAATGGAAGCAAAGTCCCAGCTCACGTGGAGGCCCCAAGTGGGGCTCTGGACAGCGAGCATAGGTGGCCCAGTCTGGAAGCTCAAGGGCTCCTTTCTTCCTCAGGCTCAGCCCCAGTCTCACCTCTTCCACCTGCCAGAAAGGCTGCAAGTCCCTCTCCACCAGGAAGATGGAGCCAGGGAAAGAAGAAATTTCAGGAAGCCTCGGGGCCCGGCTTGGGGTTGGCTTAAGCTGTGGCCAGTAGCGGCTCTGGGCCTGGCTGCTCCCAGAGGGTGTGGAGTTGGCCACTGTGGTGACCTTCCTGGGGAGACCTTGCTTCCACCCTCTGGGACCTCTGGGTCACCTCTGGCCTCAACTCTGGGGAGCTGTCTTAATTAGGAGCTAACTTGTTACGGGTTCCTTAAGTCGTGCTGTATACCGTGCTAAGCACTAAATTCATTCTCACCGGTTTTTCCCTTTAGGACTTCAATTTTACCGTTTCCCTTTCTGTTACAAAAAAGTGTTAATATCTTTAACCCCGTTCTACAGCTTAGAATGCATGACCTCTTAGTCCTTACAGGGATCTTACTAGGAATGTGTTATCTTTATCCCCATTTTGCAGATGAAGAAACTGAGGCTTAAAGAGGGTAAGTAACTTGCCCAGTATCATATCTCTTCTCAATTGTTTAAACCAAGCAAGGGAATATGACTCTTACACTCACTTCTCTGCTGGACCCACTCCCCTGGTTTGGGTTAGGGAAAGAAGGTCCAGACCTTTGCTTTGTTGGATTATTTGTCTGAGTTACTGGTTTTTGCTCCATCCCAGGGACCTGGGAGCTAGTTAAGGGCTTTATGCTCAGTTACCTTGTATATATGTATTGGGAAAAGGCCACTGCCCATCATGCTGTTCAGAGATCTGTTTTAGCAAAGCTGACTGTGAAGTGAACTTCTGTAATGTGAACTTGAGTAAAGTGAATTACAGCAAAATGTATTCTATTTCCTGATTGTTTCCTTCCTAAAAAATAAGATCATTCCCAGAAAGTGTCCCAGAGGCTACAGCCTGCAGAGGAGCTGGGCTTTGAGGGGTGGGGTCTGGGATCTGCTTTTGGCCACATGCCCATCCCCAGGCCTGGCTCTCCCCCACCCCATGGTCAGGGGGCTGCTCCTGGGACTGGGTTCTTCTGTGCCCAATAGCGCTGGGGCCCTGGTTGCACCAGGAGCTGTTTATCACCTAGTGCAGGGGTTACAAATGGTTTGGCCCACACGCTATTTTAAAAATCAGAAAATTTCACATAACATTCCCGATATAAGACTTCTCTTAGAAAATCGGAAGTTCTGGCAACATTAGGTAAGAATTTTTTGATGACAACAGTTGTCTATAATTGGATATTGGTTGTCTATTTGGGGGCAAGTGCTAGGCTCTACATTTCACCACAGACCACACTATTCCCTCTCGCCTCACACCAAGTCCCCTTTTCTCAATTGTATCACCCGACTGACCTCTGGGTTTGGGGCTCCTGTGCTTTTCCATAGTGTATCTGCCTTACAAACTTTGTTATGTAATGAACCAAGTTCTTCTTTGAAAAAAGCCAGTTTTGCAGCCACAGAGTTTGCTTAAAATGTAATTTCAGCAGGCACTGCTTTTGCTCATTTCACATGGAGCACTGGCAGGAACCCTATATGAATACTGAGCAGTAGGAACATGTTGGAACCAAGGAGACAGCAGGCATTACTGGGGTCTTCATCCAAGAAATGAAAAGTCACACACAAAGCTTAGTGATAGAAGCAGTATTCAAGGGGAAGACCCTTGAACTTCAGGGAGACTGAAGGGCGGGGGTGGGGGGGGTGGGGGGGGGAGTGCTGAAAGCGGGGGCAGGGACGGGGCGGGGGGAGGCAGGTGAACACTCCCATGTGAACATTCCACAATAAAGGAAATGGAAGCAAGTGAGCTGGGAAATACCTAAGTTTAAGCTTGAATGATGCTGTTTACATGTTCTTACAAGAAAGACTATTATGGGCGAGTTCTTAATGGGTTGTCTGTCTGTCAAGGGGAGAGGCTGGGATGGGGGAGGGGCTCCTGTTGACGTGGAAATGGCTGGAAATGGGGGGAGCTTTGCTTCCTGCATTTCATGTCTTTCCAATTACAATCTGCCAGGGGATTAAAAATTTGTGGGGAGGGTGCTGAGCTGGGGAGGAAGGAGGTGTGTGTGTGTGTGTGTGTGTGTGTGTGTGTGTGTGTGTGAGTGTGTGTGTTTTGTTTCTGGGTCCAGAGGGGGTTTTCTGGTCTGCTAAGGAGAAGATCCCCCCTCCCAGTGGACAGGGCTGGCCGGATGACCGGCGGGAGAGTCGGCCATTATTGGTTTCCTGGGTGGAGGGTGGCGTGGAAGGAGCGGAGGCTGGCCCTGAAGATTTCAATTAAACTTTGGACCGGCTCACCCAGGGAGGTGGCACGACTTCCTCTGGAGGTTGAAAAGAAAGAGCAGAGGTTCGATTCCATCTGGCACGCTGGGTGTGGCCCTCCCTGCCTGGCGGCCGGGATGGACCCAGTGATCTCCCAGCCTTCTTTGTTCTGAGACTAGACACCCCACCCTTCACCCCCTGCCCGCCCCGGAGAAAGTTCTGGATTTAGAAAGGTTTAGTCTCAGCACATTAGAATTACAGCTAGAAAAGAAAGATCCTGAAGCTGGAGCCTTCGGCTTTTGGGGCAGCCAGCAGGAAAATGCCCACCTTCTGTGGGACTCGGAATTGGTCCAGCGACTTGCGCTGCTGAGTCAGAGTGGAGCAAAGAGAACCTTCTCCCCCGGTGGAAGCGGGCTGTGCTGCTCTGACTGTCGCAAGGCCCGGCATTTATGTGCCCTCATTCAATTCGCTGCCTGGAGGTGGTTTCCACATTCTTCTGGGCTTCTGACCCCTGCATCCCCCCAAAGCAGGGTGATTATATGGCTGGTGTCAGGGTTAAAAGTGTCCCCTTTCATTCTTAAAAGGGTCCCTGTTTGGACAATAAATTATAGTCATTCTACCATGAAAGACCAGAAAAAAGCTCAGTAGAAAACTTTGTTTTGGGAGGGGGTGTTGAAACCAAGGCATTTGAAAAATGTGACTTTTTCCATTTTAAATATATATATATATATATATATATTTTTTTTTTTTTTTCTTCTTCTTCTTCTTCTTTTTCTTTTTTTGTCATCTAAATGACATTGCAACCTTCAGAGCCTAACTTCCTGCTGGAAAGAGAGGAGGGGAGTTTTGTTATTGAGAAAGATTATTAAAAAGCACACATACACAACAAATGAGACCTGGGGAGATTCCCAGTCAGGAGCCCTAACCCTGCTGGGAGCTTGGGGGGGGGGGCGCATTCTTGCCCTTGGAGCTGCCTCCCTCAGCGTGGGGCAGCCCTGAACGAGCCTGGTTTTGAAAGGAAAGGGGATGCAGAGAGTCCTTGACTTGATGCCACGCAGCTGGAACATGGAGGAATGCAGATGCTCAGGCCAAAGGGTCCCCAGGTCAGAGGAGCAGGATCCTGCAGGGCTCTCAGTCCTTCGCTGGGGCCACTTGGTCTATCCTTGACCATGGTTGATTGCAAGAGTGAGGACTAGGGACTGAAAAAAAAAAATCTAGGTCCTAGTTGTTTCTGTTAAAAGATGAACAGGCATATTAAACATTTTAAGGGTTTATTTGAGCAAAAATCCCTTCAAATCAAGCACTGCCAAACCAGAAGTGGTTAGGAGTGCTGCTCCTCTGAAAGGAGCCGGGGGAAAGACTTTTATAGAGAAAGTGTGGAAGCAAAGAAAGGAAATTATTTGATTGGCTATAGCTTCAAGCCTAGTTGGCTGTTTGCGATTGGTCGTCTTTGGCGTTTTGTTTTCGTAACCTTGAGACATTTACAGACTTAGATTTTGGTTTGCTTATGTTGGCTGCCAGGGCATTAGAGCCACCTGGGTCTAGTGGCCTTGTTTAATTAGCTTAGCACTTCCCAGCTGGAGTGACCTATCGCAAATCGTTCCCCTGCAGCCTCGGTTTTCCCATCTGTGAAATGGGGATGGTACCATCATCTATCTCCAGGGCTTCTGGTGAGAACCAAACGGAGGGCAAAGGGCATCAGTGATCTCAGATGGTCCATGTCAACGTGAGGGGAGGGCCCCGGGGCCCCTGTGGTCATGAGGACTGCTGTTTCCTTTGGGCAAAAACCCGTGCACCTTCGTGTCAGTGACACAGACAGATGACCTTTAGTGCACTCTCTTCCCAGGCCTGGGAGCAACTGACAGGTTCAGTGAGGCTTTGCAAAAATGTTCAAGTTGCTTTTCCTAATACAGGTTTTTCTTCACATTTCGTCCCATACGGCTAATCTCTCTGGGAACATCTTTTGCCAAAGTGGAGCTGGCAACGCTGTAGAAAGAGGCAGTGTTATATGTGATTGTGAAAAACGGCAGAGTGCCTGGCACGTAGGATATATTCATTTTTTCATTCATTCATCCACGCAACAAGCAGGCACTGAGACCAGCTCTGGTCCCAGGCACTGGGGCGATTGGGGTGGCTGGGCAGACGTGATATCTGTCTTGATGTGGGACTCGCCTCTTTGAGGGAATAACCTGCAAATAGCACAAGTAACTTACAGTCTGTTAAAAAAGGAAGACCAAGAGACCAAAGGTGGAGGGCTAAGTGGAAACGTTTTACTGCCAGCTCGGGAACCTGACAGCCTGGAATCTTGGCTGTGAGGCATGACGTCTAGGCAGGGAGAAATGGTGTAGGATGTAGGTCTTTCATAGTAAATGAAAGTACACAAACTGTTTCTCACTGGGACTGGCTGACGATGTCTCCGCTTGTGAGCTAGGTGGGCACGGGGCTAGCTAGAGGTGGTCTCTTATGTAACAAGGACTGTCCATGACATCATCATCATGGTGCCCAGGAGTGTCCACGGCATGGAAGGTCTGCTGACCTTCCATGGATATGGCACCCAGTGAGGTCTGCACTGCTGTCAGCAGGCTGGGTGGCCAGGTAGGGGTTTATCCCATCTCTAATGGGTTAGGTACCATTAAAGATGAAAGTTATTAACATAGAAACATGAAAAATAATATATGGACTCTTAAATGCAAGGAGTAGAACATGAAAAGATCACAACCAGAGTACTCAGAAATCCTTTGGTAGTGTCAGAAATGTAAATCTAACTAGCTTAAACAGAAATGAGAATTTATGGCCTCATGTGTCCAAGGATTAAAACAATGTATCTGGGGTTCTTTCTGTCCCCACCTCTCAGCTCTGCTTGTCTCTCCCCTGCTTCATTCTGGGCTGGATGGAGGTTCCCTGGCAGCTCTCTTAGCAACCCCAGTGCAAAGAGAGCATCTCTTCTGAAAAAGCCTGGAAAGGACTCATTTTGGCATCACAGTGTCACTTGCTTTCACTTGCCTATTCCATGGCCAGAGTTGGAGGGAGGAAAGGGTGGTGGGGATCACATGGGCTGGCCCTTAGAGAATTAGGGGAGAAAGTAGTGCCAGGCAAGTGTACACCATGACTGCCCACCCCAACCATGTAAGAACAAGGCATCTTCTGGTTGGACATGAGGCTCAATCAGTAACTGATATGCCTGGGTGGTAGAAGTGTGGATTTTAAAGTTGTTTGCAGTGACGCTAATCACAATGTTTATAAGATAATTATCTGACCCACAATTGTCCTTTCTGTCACCTTATGCTTGGGGCCAAAATAGACATGCTTTTAAAAAATATACATTTTATTGATTTTTTTACAGAGAGGAAGGAAGAGGGATAGTCAGAAACATTGATGAGAGAGAAACATCGACCAGCTGCCTCCTGCACACCCGCCACTGGGGATGTGCCCACAACCAAGGTACATGCCCTTGACCAGAATCAAACCTGGGACCCTTCAGTCCGCAGGCCGATGCTCTATTCACTGAGCCAAACCGGTTACGGCTAGACATGCTTTTAAGCCTTGATCCTATATATCAGTGCTTAGCAAACCTTTTCGGACAAGGGCAGATAGTAAATACCTTAGGTTTATGAGCCACAACTACTGAATTCCACCATTGCAGCTTGAAAGCAGCCATAGCCTGTACCTAAACAAATGACAAGGCTGTGTGTCAATAAGACTTTATTTTTAACAGGTGTTGGGCCTGTAGTTAACAATGTGGTACTGTATTATATAATTGAAATTTTCTGAAGGGAGTAGATCTCATGTTACATTTTTTTAACTACACACACTGTATCCAACTATCTATCATCTATTAAATTGTATAACAGTTTAATTTTTATTCTTCATGTGGTGAGAGCATTGAAGAAATATAAAACTGATCCCATCACAAACTCAAAAGAATTAGAATTGACCTGTCCAAAGGGGTAAGTCATGTTCCAACACACATTAATCAACTGAGGATGTCTGTCTTGGCACGTGGGAGAGATGACATGGGGAGGCCACAACACGGTGGCTGGGCTCAAATGCTGCCTAGGGTAGCTTTGTCTCGCCAGTTTTGGCAGTGCGTACACTTACTTACGTCATGCATGTGGGAGTGGTGTGGCATGCCTGGTTGAGGTTTAAAGCTCCCTCCTGTACCCTCCAAACCAGGTGTTGCTTGGGTTTGAAAACATTCACTGTTTGGTCAACAGAAGGCCCTCACAGCTCTGATGGGAATGGCACCTGAAAAGGACCATCTCCTCACCGATTTGCATTTTAGCACCTCCAGACTCCGCTTCAGCCAGCTGCTGTGTTAATGGGCACAGAGGAACTGGCTGAGGGCCCCAATTAGGGTTTGCTCCAGATCCGAGAATGAGTCCCAGGTCCCGGCATCAGAGCGAGGGTTTTGGACCCTCGTGTTTTCTGCAGATGTGATTATACAGAGCCTGGAGGCAGCCAGGCCAGTGACAGGCGGAAACTCTGAGAACATTCCATTTGAATAAGATGCATTTAATAAGAGCAATGGAAAATGGTAAACCTGGCTCGGGGGAAAGGGAATGTGCTCTTTCATGTAAAACAAACAAACAAAAACTGTGACTGTGGGAAGCATCCAAAAAAAATGAGATGACCTGGAGGCTGGATTTAAAAATTGGCACCGAGGGAAATCTCATTTCCCCAGTCAATGACTCCCCCTTCGGCTGTGCTCACGCCAGCGGAGCAAACCAAAATAACTTCATAATTTAAAGTTTGTGCAGGCAAGAAAGCTGCGCCTGGAGTATCACCCAGCAGATGAAAACCTTGAAGGCTTTGTTTACGGCTGCCACCCTTGGTCTGAAGGCTGATGGTGTCTGAGGAGGTTAGGTTATGCACATATGCAATTAAAAAAAAAATCACATTGATCGTCCAGGCCAGACTCAGGCGCTTACTGACTGCAGTTTATGCCACCTTTGTTTGCGTGTTTGTTTTTCCCTCTGGGAAGGATGTCTTTGTCCTGCCGTAATTAATTGTAACCAGCTTGTGTTTAGATCAGGGGACATGGAAACTGCTCAGAGCTCAAAGTTATGTTGGCAAGTGGCGCCTTGTAACCAGGACCTCAAACTTGTTTTCGCTTATTACACAAGTAATAGAAGGATGCATTCGGGATGTAAAAGGTTCAAATTATAGAGCAGAATACACACCCCGGAAAGCTCAACGCCCCCTCATGGCCACCACCCCACTGCCCTCTCTGGCTGCTAATGCTTCCTGTTTCTCTCTTTTTCTTGTTTTGCCTGTCTCTGTGACCATATATATACACACACGTAGATAGCCAGCTTTCTTTTTAACACATAGGCAGTTAGGAGGTATGTATTGATGCACCACTTGCTTTTTCCACTTAACACGGCCCGAGCTGCTTCTCGTCGGTACACGAGTGTATGAATTTTTAATGCTGCAGAGCATTCCATAATATGAATGCAAAGTTTATGGAACCATTTCCCTACTCGTTGCTATGAGATGAAGTCATGATAGCGGCGATCATGAATGTGCCTTCTGGAGCCAGCTTTTGGAGCTATGATCAGGGTACACGGAAATGCCTGACTTTGAAAAGGGACTTCACTCACCTGGAGAGTGACCGAGGGCAGGGGTCTGCACACCACAGCCCTCGGGCCAAATGCACCCTCCTTGGGTTTTTGTATGGCTAGTGAGCCATGAATGATTTTCTTATTTTTAAATGGTTGAAAAAAATAAAATATAATATCTCCTGATAAATGAAAGTTACATGAAATAGGAAATGCGGTGCCTATAAATAAAGTTGGTTGGAACGTAGCCACTCACACTTGTTTACCGATTGTCGGGGGCTGTGTTCATGTCACAGCAGCAGAGTCGGGCAGTTGTGACAGAGACCATCTGGTCCACCTAAAATATTCACCATCTGGCCTTTAATGGAAAACATTTGCTGACCCCTGACCTAGGGCAGTTTACTAATCCCTCCACGTCTCAGCTTCTTTTTCTGTAAAATGGAGATCGTAATAATAACTACCTTGTAGGGTTAAGTTACTTGATACAACTATGAAATAAATATCCCATGTGGAATCCACCAGATGTACCATGTAGCGGATGTGCGTGCATAAGTTACATGTGAAACACTTAGAACTTTTAAAATGCTCAATAAGCCCGGCTGGGCGTGGCTCAGAGGTTGAGTATCCACTCAGGAACAAAGGGGTCACCGGTTCAATTCCCAGTCAGGGCACATGCCCAGGTTGCAGGCTCGGTCCCCAGTAGGGGGTGTGCAGGAGGCAGCTAATTGATGATTCTCATCATTGATGTTTCTCTCTCTCCCCCTTCCTTCCTCTCTGAAATCAATAAAAATATATTTTTAAAAAATAAAATATAAAATGCCCAATAAAGCTTAGCTACTGTGATAACATCCTTGTTGTTACGATCATGACTCTTGGTGCACATGTGCAAGGGCATCCCAGACACCTGGAAGTGGACTTGATGGTGAGGGGTGTGCTGGTCAGTCTATCTCACTGCCTTCCAGAACGGCTCCACCAAGTTTTGCTCCCACCAGTGGAGCCTCTGCTTTCCCACATTCTTGACAACACTGGGGAGGACTCAGGGAGCTGATAAGAAAACGGAGTCTGAGAAGATCTGGGTCCCAATGGACTCTTGTCTAGGCTCTTTAGGGTCAGAACTGCTCCTCGGAGCGCCGTGCCCAGACCTCTGGGTTGACGCTCCTCGGGAGGCTGTCTGGAGTCAGCACACGCTCGCTCACCCTTCGTTGAGTGAGGGCCCCTTCTGTGCTGAGCCCTTGACCTATCAATTCTCACTTTCAGTTCTCACAACCGCCTCTATCTATAGATGAAGGAACAGAGGGGCTCAGAGAAGGTAAATATCTTGCTCCAGGTCCCCAAACTAATGCAGAAGTGGGGTCTGAATCCAGTTATGGGGACTCCACAAAACTTGCTACTCAACTCCCCTACTTCCAAGAAGGGACAAGGGGATGTCAGACACACTCCGTCTCCTATCTCCCATTTTCACTTTTTCCAAATCAGCATCTTGATAACGGGGTCGGAGCTCCGTGAAAAATTGGAAGTGAACTTTGACGGGAGGGGCCCAGTCCTGGCTGACTTTATCTCTTCCCGTCCTAAGTAAAGGGAATTGGTGATAGCGCATGTTACTATATTTTTCCTGCTCCCATGTCGTAGTCTGTGCTGCTCAGTCATGCTGAGAATGATGCAGTTCGAACAGATAACCCTCCTTGGGGTGAAATGTCTATTTTTAGGCATCTCCCTGCGCTCCTGTCAACGGCCTTTGCAATAGCATTTCTCATGTTCCATTAGCGCGTGTGCAAAACACGAAGCGAAGTTACCCAGATATTCTTGAGCTTGTGCACTGGGGCGGGGGGAGCGGGGGGAGGAGTGTTTCTGGTTTTGTGTGTGTTTTCAATGACGAACATTTGCATTCCTTCCTCCCCTCACTTTTTTTTTCTCACATTAAGAAACAACAACAAAACGGCTGCTTGCCCCAAAATGTAACAATCGGGATCTTGTATAGACAGTAGTTCCCTATGAGGAATGCGAAACATTTGACAGAATTTCCTGCAGGAACCAAGAGCCTCGATCCCCTGATTAAAACCACGTTAAAACAAGAAGTAGGCTCTCTATTCCAAAAGACCCTGTAAGAGTGCTTCTTAATCAAATAAAAAAGGCAGCTCAAGGTGGATGTTTATGGTACCCAAGGCCTTTCTGGAGAGCTTAAGTTTTCTAAAAATATATATTTTTATTGATTTTAGAGAGGAAGAGAGAGGAAGAGAGAGAGAGAGAAACATCAATGATGAGAGAAAAGCATCAATCAGCTGCTTGCTGCACGCCCCACATTGGGGATCGAGCCTTTAACCCAGGTACGTGCCCTGATGGGGAATCGAACAGTGACCTCCTGGTTCATAGGTCGACACTCAATCACTGAGCCACGCCAGCTGGACCATTCATTGGTTTTTGCCTTATGTTTATGGGGTCTTAAAGGAGATTCCAATAAAGAACATTCCTGCCATAGACTGTTTGGCTCAGTGGACAGAGTGTCGGCCTGTGGAAGGGTTCCGGCTTCGATTCCTGTCAAGGGCACATGCCCAGGTTGCAGGCTCAATCCCCAGTGGGAGGCCGTGCAGGAGGCAGCCGATCAATGATGCTCTCTCATCATGGATGTTTCTCTCTCTCCCTCTCCCTTCCTTTCTGAAATCAATAAAAATATATTTAAAAAATAAAAATAAAAAAGAACATTCCTCTTCCCTGAACAAATTGATGAGGCCGTGGTTGAAAGTTTGAACTTGGGAACTTGCCCAGATTAATTTATAAAGTAAGTCATTCTCCTCCCCGGGGGCCATTAAATCAAGTGTCCAAACGGAGTTCTTAGGGAAAGTGACAGACACTGGAGGGCGAGGGTCAGTGTGGACTGCCCAGACCCTGTCCCACACCGGGCAGGGGATGTTGGCCTGGCCTTGACATTCTCCCGCGTTGCTTCAGGCTGGTGTGAGACCCCTGCCGTCCTAACCTGCTGGTGAGGAGGTGTGGCTGCCATGCTTTTCTGAGACTGGAGATGGCTAGCGGTGACAGCCCAGGGGTGACACAGGGGTGTCCACCCCACCCAGTACCCCTCTGTGCTCAGGTCTGGCTAACTATTGAGAGTACAGTGGCCCTTGATGAAGCCCTTAAATTTCAAGGGAAAGCAGAGGAATTGGAGCTGCCATGAACTATTTCAGGCTCAGTATTGCATCACAAAATAAGACCCGAAGCAAGGAGGTATGGAACAGACTGACATACCTCGATGTGGGGTTGGGGGCATGAGAAGAACTTATATACTTACATACATAGCCCATGGACATGGGCAATAGGGTAGTGAAGACCCGGGGTTGGGGGTGGGGAGGGTGGAAGATATCTGTAATACTATCAACAATAAAAAATATATTTAAAAATGAAAATAAAAAGCAAAACTTTGCACTAGCCTCAAATAACAACACAAATAAGAACACAAGTCCCACCAGGTTGTGGATGTTTATTTCTCCCAGCTCAGTGGACTCCACAGCCCCCGGCACCTGCCTGTGGAGAAGAGGGACACGTTTTGTGCACACCCCTTTTAAACCAGAAGCTGAGCCCTTCAATGCAGCTGCTGTATTTGATGTGCCCAGTTGACTGACTCTAACCCCTGCTGGGCCTGGCAGCCTTTCCAGGGCTGGACCAGCAGTCCAGGCTCCATCCCCTGCACAGACCCAGCTCGTCCGGAGGTCACAGCTCACGGTAGAAGTGTTGTGAGTGGCCAGCGCTTTCTTCACCGTGGCTCTGGGCAGCCCAACCCAGCTCGGGTGGGTGCGAGGCCGGAGAGTGAACTTCTTTGTGATAATGACACAATTCTGGAAGAATGCAGCATCTCCCGGATACAGCTTCTGGAGCTTTGCCTGGGGGAGGGAAGCTTGGAGGGTGTTTGGTGTTTGGGCTCTTGGCGGGTCTTTGCCACAGGGGTGCGTATGTGCATCTCTGTGTGTGTGTGCATGCTTTTTCATGGGGCTTATTTTCAGTTGCTCATGTGGACCGCTTTTTGGGGAGGCCCCCGGGGAGGAGAAAGCACAGAATGCTGTGACACCTGATGGAAAATATTACGCCTTAGTCAGCGAGGCTGATGTGTCTGCTCTGACGCTTGCCTTTAGCCCAAACCAAACCCCAACTGGAGAGGATGAGCCACACATGGGGACTGTTGGGTTGCTGACTCCCCCTTGAAATGGTACTGTCTTAATTCTCAACGCCTTTGAAAAATGCTTTCAGAATCATACAGTGTTTGAGGTCCTCCAACTCAAGGCCTGAAAGGTCATCTTGGCCAAATGGCTGATTTTAAAGGAAGAGGAGACTGTAGGCCAGAGAAGTCCCAAGACTTGCCCAGGGTTGCACAACAAGAACTTGAATTCAATCTCTTGAAGGCCAGAAAAGGTTTTTTCTATCTTGTCCTACTTTAATTTTCAGACAATATATCGTGACAAGTTTTAGACAGTATTTTCCCCCCACTCTGGTCTTATTCATTTAACTACTCTGACTGTCACACACACACTGTTCCAGGTGCTGGGGATACAGTGGGGAGCAAGCACACCTGGTCCTGTTGCTCAGGGGGCTTATAGTCTAACTAGAGGCCCAATGCATGACATTTGTGCACTCGGGGGGGGGGTGTCCCTCAGCCTGGCCTGCGCCCTTTAGCAGTCTGGGAGTCCTTGGGGGATGTCTGGCTGACGGCATAGGCCTGCTCCCATGGGGAGTGGGCCTGCGCCGCAGTTGGACACCCTGAGTGCTCCCGCCACCACCGCTGTGCTCGCCAGCTGTCAGCCATCAGCCTGGCTTGTGGCTGAGCAGCACTCCCCCTGTGGGAGCGCACTGACCACCAAGGAGCAGCTCCTGCGGTGAGCAGCTCCCGCATCATAAGATGAGGACAACAGCTCAGAGCAAGAAACTATGTGTGAGTGTGAGCAGTGGAGTCCTGGCTTTGGGAGTCACCAGTCACTTTTCCTCCTCCCCCTCCTCCCTGTCCTCCATGCTTTGTGGAAAGCCTCCTTGAATTTAGGAAACTTCCCTGAGGTTGGAATGGCCAGGTTGAGGATGTGGGGGTGGGATAGGCACATTGGGCCACAGCAACCCCCACCTTCACCCCTCCCCTCACCTTCTGAGGAAGTGGCTATGTCTCTGGTTATGAGTGTGTTGCTTTTGAGCACTTTCCTTTCTTAAAAAAAATTGAGTATAATTTACATACCATAAAATTTTAAAGTGCACATTTCAGTGATTTTTTTATTACATTCATAATGCCATTATCACCACTATCTAATTCCAATCACTTTCCTCACCCCCAAAAGAAACCCTGCACCTATGAGCAGTCCCTCCCCATTTGTCCCTGCTACAGCGCCTGGTGACCTTCTCTCTATGGATTTGCTATGTGGACATTTCCCATAAATGGGTCAGACAATGTGTGGCCTGTTGTGTCTGGCTTCTTTCACTTAGCATAGCATTTTCAAGGTTCATCCATGTTGTAGCTGTGTCAGGACTGCATTCCTTTTTTTGTGGCCAAATAAGATTCATTGTGTGGATGTACCACATTTTCTTTCTTTTTTTTTTGTTAATCCTCACCTGAGGATATTTTTCCATTGATTGGAGAGGGTGGAAAGGATGGGGGGAGAGACAGAGAAAAACATCTCTATGAGAGAGGCACATCAATTGGTTGCCTCCCGTATGCTCCTGGCCAGGGTTGGGGATCCAGCCTGCAACTGAAATATGTGCTCTTGACTGGAATTGAACCCGGGATCCTTCAGTCCAAGGACCGACACTCTATCCACTGAGCCAAGCCGGGTAGGGCCCACATACCCATTTGCCTGTTGATGCCCTTTCATTTTAACTCCAATCACAGCCCCACAGTGTTTCCTTGAGTTCTCCAGGGCGTGTTTGGAAGTTATTTCTAATTTCTCTACTGGAAACTTTGGTCAGCATTCTCCCCCTGGTAGGCTGGCTACATGGAGCATACTTTCCAGTTGGCCTGAGCAGTGGTTCTGAGATGGGATAGAGGATGTCCTCTCCCCCAGTTCCCCAAATCTGACATACCTGCCTGGGGGCATGGCCTACGAGGGTGGCACCGTTAGAAGTGAGAGCAGGTCCTATCTCAAGAGTGTTGGGGCAAAGTGGCTGAGCTGTGGGTGGGGTGCGCCGCCGACCGGCTCGGGCACAAGGCTTACGTACGCCACACCTGCGCTGCGATGACGACAGGCTGTGGCACGACTATTCCGAGAGTGTGTTTGAGGCCCTGGCTTAGGGTATTGCCTTCATTGTCTTTTACTTTCCCCATTTATTTCATGAAGATGTCATTTATATACAGTAAAATCCACCTTTTACTGTACAGTTCTGCACATTCTAACAAATATGCAGTCAGGTAACTACTACCACCGTCAAGAACATTATCATCACCCCCCCCCCCAAAAAAAAATTCCCCCAGACTCTGTTAGAGTCCCCTACTCCCCCTGCCCCCAGCCCCTGGCAACCACTGATTTGTTTCTGTCCCTATGTCTTGTCTTTACAAGAATGTCATATAAGTGGAATCACACGTCACGTAGCCTTTGATTCGCCCTTCACTTAGCATCATGCATTTGGAGTCACCGTGTTGCCGGGCGCATGGCGTCCATTTTACTGGTACTTCTGCGTGGTATTCCATTGTTGATCTGTTCCCCAGCTGAGGAACATTTGGGCTGTTGCCAGCTTCTGGTGGTTATGAATAAAGCCACTATAAACATTCATGAACAGCTTCTTGTGTGAACATAAGTTTTCTTTCCCCTTGGGTAAATATCCAGGAGTGGGAATGCTGGGTCAGATGGTAAGTTTATGTTTAATTTTATAAGAAACTTCCACGCTGTTTCCCAAAGAGCTGGAGCACTCTGCAATCCACCAGTGATGGGCACGCATTCTTTATCTCTTATGTTCTAGACACCCCAAACCCCCCCAAAATTTGATCAGAGCCTCTCTGTGCTTGGCTTTATTAGTTGCAAGGAACAAAGACACACTCTGTTTACCTGTTTTTGTCTGGGTTCCCGCAGAAGTAGACTGTGAGGTGGTGATCTGAGTGTAAGTGGTTTGTTTGGGAGGTCGTCCCCGGAAACACCAGCAGGGGAGTGGAGAACAGAGGAAACAAAAGGAGGCCAATAAAAGACTTGTCATCAAGCAAGTTACCATTTGGGGCAACTCACCCTTTGTCCCACTGGGAGCTCTGGAAACAGTACAGAGCACGTGCCTGAGTCCTTTCCCACCTGAGGGCCCAGGGGCCGGGTTCTAAGCCATTGCCCCTGTCATTGGCTGAGGCTGCTGCCCAGGTCTCGCTTATTTCCTGGCACTTCCGGCTGCTCTGAGTGCAGGGAGAGCTGCTTTGGCAGACAGCGTCCCAGGTGAAGGGCATCTGGAAGGTGCACGCTCCTCAGGTGGTAGATGACTCCTTCCCGCGGCTCTCCATGCTCCTTCTTTCAACATGGTTCTGTCCCCCTGCAGCTTACTCTCTGATTCATAATTCCTGCCAGTGTGTCTCTTATTTCCCACTACCAACCAACGAACTAACTGACTGTTGAGTTCAGACTCCCCAAAGAGAGAAATTGATTGATGAGTCACTGCCTAGAAATTGGGCAAAGCCCTTGATTTAGGTCATCCTATAGACACACTGGCCATTCATTGGCTGCCCTTTGGTCAGGTGACCTGACCTGGGCCCATTGGCTGTGGCCACAAGGAGGGTCAGAGTTCAGAGCAGTGCTGTCCTGCAGAACCTTCCGTGATGATGCACATGACCTCCATGGGATGGTATTAGGAGCTGAGCCTTTGGGGGGTAATTAGAATTAGATGAGCTCATGGGAGTGGGGCCCCATGATGAAATTAGTGTTCTTATAAGAAGAAGAAGAAGAGAGACCAGAGCTTGCTTTTTTTTGCCATGTGAGGACACACTGAGAAGGCAGCCGTCTATAAGCCAGGAAGTGAACCCTCCCCAGGGAACCTCATTGGCTAGCGCCTTGATCTTGGACTTCCCAGCCCCCAGAACTCTGAGAATGTTTAAGCCCCAAGTCTGGGACTTTTTATGGCAGCCTGAGCTGACTACCACATTTGGGGTTCTCAGCCCCCATCGAATGCCTGGGCTCCACTGTGACAGCAGCAAGGGGCCCCCCTTCTAGAAGGGCACGTGCATAGTTCCAGGCATTCTGGATGTGCCAGGAACACCCTGGGCTGTACAGGTCCTGGTCTAGAACCGCTGGCCGGTGCCCTCTGAGCTGCAGTCAGTGCCAGGAGGTTGCTGAGGCCAAGGCCCTGCTTAGGTCTGAAGCCTGGGCTCCGCTCTAAGCAGTCCTGGCCCCATGGACTGAGCCACCTTGGTTCCCTCTCTAGGGCCCACAAAGGGAGTTCTCCGAGGACCCACCCCCCAGTTGAGCCTTGGGCCACCTGGAGACAGGGGGCTCCCCTGGCTTCTGCTAGGAGGATGTCGTGAGGCGAAGCAGTCGCACCCATTGTCTGCGGGAAGTTTATCTGAGGCTGCTGTGGGCCTGAGCAGTCTGCGTTCTTAACCTACTTTTAGAAACAATGCTGGTTGTTTACCAAGGAGAGCCCTTCCCAAATGCTCAGCCACCATCCCAGGAGTTTTTCCTTCCCTTTCATAGCTTGTATGTTTTTAAAGGTAGGGAAGTTTAAATAGGAAAGCCGGAGGGTCGGCCAAGGGGACACTCAATCCTTGCAGCCAGCATAAGAGCTGCAGGGACGGCAGCTCTCCATGGAGGCTTAGCTGCTTTTTCTTACGGGGCAGCCGGTCAAGAAACCAGAGGGCTTTTTCTGCTGCTTTCCCACAAGACCTGGATTTGGCCAGTTTGGAGGGTTTGGGGTAGGGGTGGGATTATGGTTTTATTATCTGGCACTGGTTGCTCACTGGTGTAAATGGCCCCTCCTGCCAGCTTACAGTCTGGGGGCTGGATTCATAATTGCTGGGTGAGCTGGCATCGGGCTGTAGGCTTTCCACCTTGGCCAGACGAGGGATACCCACCTGGGGCTGGACAGCCTTCCCCACAGGAGGCTGAGCTGACTGTGCCCTGATTTAGGAGTTGAGGATGGTGGTAAGTGGAGAGGCAAAGTCTTAGACCAGGTCACCTAAGGGTGGCCTTTGAGCCCTCTCTTTGTACTTGTATATAAAAGAGGAAGACTATGCAGGCTGCCTGGTGGGAAAGGAGAAGAGGAGGCTGGAGACTGAAGCCAGGGCCTGGGTGTCTCAGTGAAGTAGGTAGGTCTTTAGCACTAGGGAGCCACAGAAGGTTTTAATGCAGGAGCAACTAGCGGTTTAGAAAGCTAACTCTGTGGCCTTAGATAATCTCATGGACTGCAAGGGGTTGGACCCACACCCTGCAAACTGTGAGACAGTCTTCTTTATCCTTTCTGTGGCACACTGCTCTGATTGCCGCATCTCCCACTTTTCACTCCTCTGTAGTCCGGGTCTAGGGCAGCGTAAGGGCTCCAATCCCTCTCGTTGGTGATGACTCCGCGTGGCTGTACTTGGATGTGACTCTGACCTACAGGCATCACACATGCTCATGTGTGCTCTTTCCAACTTGCCTCTCTGTTCTGCTTGCCACGTGGTTTTATGCACCAATATGGAATAAGTGAGGTCCATTTAGGCTGGTTTGGTCTAAAAAAGGGAGACACCACCCAGGTGTGTTGCTCAGTGGATTGAGCATCGTGATTCAATTCCAAGTCAGGACACAAGCCAGTAGGGGTGCACAGGAGGCAGCCGATCGATGTGTTTCTCCCATTGATGTTTCTATCTCTCTTTTCCTCTCCTTTCCTCTCTGAAATAAAAAAACCCACAAAACTATATATATATATATATACACACACACACATATATATATCATATATATACACACACATATATTATATATATCATATATCATATATATATGTATATATATATATATAAAAGCCCTAGCTGGTTTTGCTCAGTGGTTAGAACATCAGCTGGTGGACTGAAGGGTCCCAGGTTCAATTCTGGTTGCAAGCCCTGGCCCTGGTTGGGGCCCGTGCGGGAGGCAACCAATTGATGCGTTTCTCTCTCTGTCTCTCCTTCCTTCCACTCTCTCTCTAAAATAAATAAAACAAAACAAAATAATGAAAATCCCATAAGAGTTAATTCAGTAAAGGGGGGTTTATTGCACAGTTACAAAAGGCATCTCAAGACAGGCTCCATGAGGATGCAAAATAAGGAACAAAGGTCAGGTTTCTTTTTGCATATTTCAAGGACTGCTTGCTGACTTAGTACCTGACCCAACATGGCAGCCTTGTCCCCCAGGCTGTGTGATCCCGTGGCTCTCATATCCCCATGGCTGAGTGCCCCCAGCTCTCAGGGTCCCTGGACAAAGAGCTCATCTGTCCTCTCCAGTCTTCAGAACCAGCCAGCCAAGGGATGGGAGTCTCTTGGGTCGAGTGTCCATCCCTGCCCAAGCAGGCACGTGACCAGCCCTTCTCACTGACAGATCAAGATGGGCGGGAGTGGAGGTGAGGGTGAGGGATGGCTGAGGCCCTGCCCTGCTAGGAGAGGCTGCTCGTGGTCTTTCCAGCTGTTTGGCAGAACCAGCTCAGATTCGTGCTGCTGCTCCTAGAAGGTGCCATTGTGGTGCAGGGATGAAAAGCACCTGCCCAGTCCTGGGTTCTGGCCAGTAGGTCCAGCATCTACTTGTGGGCCCTGAGTTTCGTTCTCCGTGAAATGAGGAGGTCAGATTAGAACACCTCTGGGAAGGTTTGCAAAGCTATGGTTTTGATTGGGAGGTTTGCCTTGGCACAGCCCCACACACGGTGACATGGGACCAGGGAGGCTGCTTGAGCGTTGGAAAATGGGCCCCCACCCCCTCTGCCCAGCTGGGTCCAAAACCCTAGTTGCTGCCTCATGGGAAACTGTCCCCTGAGGATATGATGTGAATAAAGCTGACTGAATTTCTGCAGACACAGGAAGAGGACAGGATACCCTCATTTGTGCTGATCCCCAAACGAGTGTCTTCTCCAAAGGCTGCCTGGGTTTGGGACCTGCAGGGTGTATGTACCATTACCAGGTGGCAAAGGACGTGGTAGAGCCAGCTGATGCCAACTCTGCCCCGTTCGGTACACTGGCCTCACCCACACCACGTGTACGCTCCGAGGTGGAGAAATTCTATCTGTTGTTCGGCCTCACCAGTTACTTCTGAAGTGGCAGATGGGAGAATTGAATTAGCAAAGTCAACTGTCAAGCTTTGTGTTAATTAGGTAAATGTAATTAGATTATTTAAAAACAAAATCCAATTTAGGGTTTTTGGTGTGTGTGCAAATGAGTGAATTTACTGTTGGGGGAGTCCTGACTCGGCCCCCCTCTGCCTCCTGTGTGGGCTTCAGCAGATGGTCCTGATGCCCGAGGACCCGCCTCAATTCCTGCAGCCGCATCATGAGCAAGACCCCCTTTGCTGCTTTCACTGCACAAGACGGGGTGTGGTTGTAGTTGGAAGGCCAGGTGGCCTGGACTTGAATCCTGGCTCTTCTACCAAGTAGAATGTGACCTGTGACAACCTCATTTCTCTGAGCCTCTGTGTTTCCATCTGTAATGTGGGATAATGAGAGAGTTGTTGAGCTTTAAACATTAACACGTGGCACATGATAAATGCCGACTAAGTGTGTGCCTTTGTCAGAGGAGCCCTGTGGCAGTAGTTGTCATTGTCCTCGTCGTCATCATCTCGGGACATGGAGGAATGGACGGGTTGCCCTGTTTCGTTAGTCATTGAAGAACCTGTCCTGTCCCTGTCTCTAGGGCTGGACCCAAAGGAGGGGTCCACTAATCATCTGTAGAGGCCTGGGCTCCAGCCGGCCTCATTCCTGGGGTGATTGGACAGAGGGGGTGCCTTCACCTGGCAGCCCAGTCCCTGTGGGCCCGGGAGGCCACCCTTCAGAGGGGGAGGGTGTTGTGGCTCCTTCTCAGGGCAGAAGTGGGGCCTTGGTCACAGGCGATCATAACTTACCTCATCCCACACTCTTCCGGGCCAAGTGTCTGTTTTGTTCTCTAATGGAAACATAGAAAGGAACCGGCATCCCTTCTAAACAAAGAGGGACTTTTCCCAGGAAGTTTGTAGCCCCGACACCTACTCCTTGCTTGCTATGGCATGTGGCTTCTTCTCCGGCAATTGGTGTGACCGGCTGGGGAACAATAGACAATGGTCGTGGCCTGCTTCCTGAGAGAAGGAAGAATGGGCACAGGTGGGTGTCCTGAGGCCCGGTCCGTGAGGGATTTCCTGAGAGTGTCCCACAGTCCCTTACCATGTGCTCAGGGAATCCTCACGGTCGCGGCAGCTGGGTGTTTGGCCCAGTGATGAGAGCAGTAAGGGCTCACATTACCAAGGGTCCCTGTGGGCAGACCCTCTTCTGAGACCTCACACATGTTAACTCAGTAATGCCGAGGCAGCCTGGCCGGCGTGGCTCAGTGGTTGGGCGTCGACCTATGAGCCAGGAGGTCACGGTTCAATTCCCGGTCAGGCCACATGCCCAGGTATGGGCCCGGTCCCTGGTGTAGGGTGTGCAGGAGGCAGCCAATGAGTGATTCTCTCTCATCATTGATGTTTCTATCTCTCTCTCCCTCTCCCTTCCTCTCTGAAATCAATTCAAATATATGTTTTTTAAAAATTCGGAGGTGGTGCAGGACTGACAGAGTCACTGAATTCAGCTCTCCACGCCTCATCCTCAGAACCATCTCGGAAGAGGCTCATCAGCCCCAGGCCTGGACCACGGTACAATTGGGAAACTGAGGCCCTGAGAGATGCAGGGATAGGCTAAGGCCACTCAAGGGCAGAGCCAGATGTTGACCTTTGGGGAGGGGGGCTTGTTGCCCCTGCCTGCCCTGCGAGCTGCACCTCATGCCAATGTCCCTGCTTTGTCTACTGCTGCCACCTGGCCTCCTGGTAGGTCCCTGGGTGTGCCTTCCTGCACACTGTCGCCACTGCCCGCACCCCCCTGCCTTCTTCCTGCCTTTCACCCGTTCCATAAACCTCAGCTTCTCAGGGGGCTTTCATGTGCTGTCTCAAGTAGCTGGGCTCCTTTGCCGACTACTGCCAATGCCTTCATCCTAACCACAGCCCCCTGTTCGTTTCTTTCTTCCCGGGTCCTCACCAGAATTTGTAATTGTACATTTGCTGCTTTACTGGCGTGCTGTCCACCTTCCCAACTGGACCAAAGCTGCTTGCTGAGGGCCCGCTCCATGCTGCCCACTGCCAACTCCATAGCACCAGCCTGGCTTGCAGACCTTCACATGCTGGGGGGATGTGTGAATTAGTTTGAAAGGGGGGGGTCTCTAGATTTTCAGAGGTTTCTTCTGAGGTGTGATGTCGAGAGTTAAGCATGGTTTTTGTAAGTCAAACAACAGGCTTTTTTCTTCCAGCAGCTCAAAACTGCAGTGTGCCTGGCACGCAGTTCAAATAAAAAAAAAATCACTTAGTTCTTAAGAAGGCTCTGGCAATTGCATCTGCGTTCAGGCTAATGGGCCCGGTCGGCCTCGGGAGCAATGCAAAGGTGGAGTTTGACCTCTACCCTACCTCAGAGAGCAAGGCTGCACAGCGATAGGACAAAATGCATTTAAATGTCACGCGTGTTATTATTAGTCATAATCTTATCTTTGTGAATAATAATAACAGGACCCACCCAGAAGTTGCTGAATAGCAGACGGGCGCTTTCCGAAGTTCTTGTTGTCAGACAGGACTGGGAAGCCCGAGGAGGCGCCCGCTGGCTCTGTGACCGCCACTGCGAGGGGCCAGAGTGTTGGCCGGAAGCCCCACCCTGGTCACACGTGTTCAGTCACATCCTCCACGCCCTTCGGGGCGCTGGGCCTTGAGAGGCGCCAGACCTGTGGCCTCTCAGACTGCCCGCTGGAGCAGAGGCCTGCGGGTTGGGAACCGCAGGGCAGTCTGTCTGTCTTCACAGAGATCTCTGCGTGGCCTTTCCCTTCTATTGTTTCCTGCCCCAGTGACTTGCTGAAACAATGTGTTTCCTACAGATTTTGTTTGCCTGCGTTGACTTCTTTGTTTTGCCCCAGTAAACAGACAGTTAAGCGTATACAGATCTATGCGTTTGACAAAGAGAAATCTGAGGCCCGGACCCTGGGCTGCCCCGAGTCACCGGCTCCCTGAGCCTGCAGACCTTGGATGGTCCAGTCCCTGTAAATGACACATCCCATCCCATCTGTGCTGCCCGGGCGTGCAGGGGTTCAGTTGTTGGAGGGGATGCTGGGCTCCTACTAGTCTAGGGAGACCCACGTGTGAGAACCAGGTTAGTTGAGATTGAACCCCCGTGCCGAATCTTTTCTTAGCTGTGTGACTTTGGGGAAGTTGCTTACCTGGTAAGAGTGTGTCTCCTCATCGGTAAATACAGTACCTACCTCATAGGCCTGTCGGGGGCTTAAAGGAGTTGATATTTGGAAATCATCGGTGCCGAGCCTGGTGCTGGCTGCTCTTGTTACTTGTCTGTTGGTCTCTGTTTTGTGGAATCTCCTCAGCGATCCTACTGGGCAAGGCTTTCCTACAGACTCGCTTGACCCGGAAGTGGAATCGAGGCGCTCATTGCTGATTTCAGAGAAAAAGGGATCCCATCGAGGCTGATGGGATCCTCCCGGGTGTGGTCTGTTCACCAGACATGGTTCAGAACGTCCTGAACTCCTGCCTCTATGGATGCCCGGCCCAATGGGACAATGGCTAAGAACTCGGACACGGAAAGGGACAGACCTGGGCCTTCACCCGGGCTCCTGCTCTCACCAGCTGTGTGAGCTCGGACACACTGCTTATCTCCTCTGAGCGTTTCTCTTCCCTGATTCATGGGGGTGGGGGCGTGAGCATTAACTGCGCTTGTGTTTGTCAGGTCGTAGGTGGGCCTGGCCCAGAGCCAGCACATGGGGGGCTGCCCTGACTGATGAGCTTCACCTGAAAAAGGGGGTGGGGAGCAGAGGAGATGATCACAGGTTTTCCACTTCTCAAGACCTGACCCTGTCAGAGGTTCAGGGTTGTCCTTGTCATTTGTGGACTGGAGGCAAGACCTTCCCGGAGGGACCTGAGCTGCCCTGGAGAGAGTGGCTTCCTGCTGCAGGCGGCTTTAAGCAGAGCTGGATAGCCCTAGGGAGGGACAGGCAGTCCGTCTCCATAGCCTTCAGTATCCTTTCCAATCTGGACACTAGGAACCAGAGATAATGCTCTCCTCCAACACCAGGGACCTGCCCATCCCGGCACCTCCGAGTATGACACAGTGAAACTGGGTGCCACTTGGACCAGTTTAAAAGGCCCAGTTGGAGAGGAGAGTACAGCGGGTCTTGGGGTCATGGGTAGTCTGAATGTGGGCTTCTACCCTAAGCTCAAATGAGGCGGTTGGAGATACATCACTGGCACCTGTTCTGAGGCCGGTAGTGTCAGGGGCCATGGGGGACACTGTTGGCATGAAGGGGCCTTTGAGGTGGTCCCTTCCCCATGGAGCTCCATCATGGGGTTCTGCTGCTGGCCTTGGTACGCAGGTTGTAACTATCAGGAGTGGGTGCTCTCAAGGGCGTGCAGAGTCCACATGACCATTTTAAAAAAGGTTTTAAGTAAATCCATCCATGTTCGATGGTCAGAAAGTGGCTGAGCCATATATTTAGTTGTTGGTTTGCTTTTGAGACTTTAAGTCAGAGCCCTAAGGAACCTGATTTGAAGGGAAGCTTGGTTAAGCCATTGGTATCTGATCGGGAACCAGTTCCAACCCAGACAAGCCACTGAGGAGTGGGACCCAGGTACTGGCTGACACACAGATTACAACACTGACCTGGCCACACGGGAGGCCAGCGACTCCCCTGGGCCCAGGAACACAGTGCACACTTATCTTTCCGATGTCTGACCCTGTCCGGCAGGCGTGGCTCAGTGGTTGAGCATCGACCTGTGGGCCAGGAGACTCTGCTCAAGACACATGCCCGGGTTTCGGGCTCATCCCCAGTGTGCAGGAGGCAGCTGATCAAAGATTCTATCTCATCATTGATGTTTTTCTCTCTCCCTTCTTCTCTGAAGTCAATAAAAAAAAATATTTAAAGAAAAAACGATGTCTAACCCTGACAAGGCTGGGGAAAGTGAGCCAGCCAGTGATGCACGTTCCAGGTGGGGCCTCACATCCCTATGGGAGGGAAAGCGCATGAGCAGGAGATTGGGGAGAGATTCTAGGTGTAACACTGATTTCCTGGCTTCATTGGGCGCTCACTCTCTGTGCCTCCTCCCAGGGTCATCAGCCCATTGATGCTGCCCGTCCCCCGGCGTGTAAAGGGACATCTGGGTGATTGGAAACCTGTGAGACTCAGGGCAGGTCTCTTTACACGCCTGCTCCTGGCGATGGTTCTCCTTGTGTGACTGTCATGCCTCCTGAAGTTCAGCCAAGGATTTTTCTCCCCAGACTGTTGCCTCCAGCTGGAGGCGAGGGGTGGCTGTAACCTGTTGAAGGAAGTTGCAGTTTTAGGTTTCTCTGTCCCCTCGGCTGAGGGCTTCCTTTAACACAGCTGGCGCCCTTGGGTGGGCTGAGGTTGGGCTGCAGCCCCAAGAACACTGACAGGGGTGTGAGCACTGAGGGTTCCTGCCTGGGTTGCAGCCCTGCTAGGTGGCCTCGGGCAGATCTTCTGGCATCTGCGGGTGGCAGGTCCCCATTGTTAAAGGAAGTTGCTATGGACATGCAAGGGCTCTTTTAATGTAAATAATTTTTTGGAAAGAGCAGTATTGCAAAGTGATTAAGAGCCTGGGATTTGAATTATAATTTGGCCACATGGCAGCTTCCTAAGACTCAGTTTCCTGGCCTGTAAAATGGGCTAATGATGGTCCCTGCTGCTGGATTTGGGGAAGATGAAACCAGATGGGCACCAGAGTATGGTTTCTGGCACACTGGTGAGGCTCAGTAGGTGGTGTCTCTTCCCATTGTCACGATCACAGTGTAACGCCCCCCGCCCCAGATAGGGAGCGAGGTTTCTGTCGCTGAGAGTACAGCCCAGATAAGTATTCAGAGCCAAATGACAGGGCACACCCCACTGATCTGCATCTTTGATTTCTCGTCTCCAAGCAGCGGTCTGGAGGTTGGGTGGATGTGACCTGGGCCTGACCTGTTCGGAACAGATCCAGCGACCAGGGAGAGGTGCCTTACCCTGGGCAGGATGGGCTCCGTGACCACTGCTCCTGTTACCACTTCCTGGAGACAGCCAGTCCTTTCAGTTTTGCGTTTCATTTACTTAAACTTTCCTGTGAGGGAGACTTGATACGGAGGAAGAAAAACATACGGCGAACCGTTTATTTCCTGTGATAAACGATGACCTTTGGAACCGAGGTCAGGTCTGAATTCTTCCAAGGCAGAATTTATTTTTTTTGCTGCCATGGTGTTAAAGTCACGGCATGCTGTGCTTTTGGCTGCTGCTCAGTCTGGCTGATGATCCCAGCTCGATGCCAAGAAATGAGATGGGTGCCTTTGGAAGGCATTCAGAAATTACTCACTGGAGTAAAAATGCTACATTTGCTGGGGGAGACGGCTGAGCATGTGTAAAAATGGGTGTTAGGCACTTAGCGGCAACATCAGACCGGAAAGGCCTGCGGGACTCGGGGACCGTCCTGCTGGGAGCGCTGGACACGCAGACAGGAATCCGAAAGTCTGGTGTCTTTCCTTCTCGTTCGCACATACATTTAGCCCCAGCGATGGGATATGCTGGGTTTTTGCTGGAAAACAGTACAGCTCAGATCCTGCTGTAAAGGATGAGATTTTATTTTATTGACTTCAGAGAGGAAGGGAAAGGGAGAGAGAGAGAGAGAAACATCAATGACCGGAGAGAATCCCTTCCTGCCACATCCCCAACCTCAAGCAACCACTTCTCTAACGTTTTTGGAAATTGACCAACTGTTTTCCACGGTGATTATACCACTGTACGAGGAATTTGTGTTTTTACATAAGCTTCCTTAGTGATTCTCCTATAGCCTTTCCCTTCCTGAGATCCGGTAATGGCCCTGTGGTTGGCCTTGAGTGGCAGGTCTCATGAGCCCGCCTCCCTGCAGCTGCCCCTCTGCGTGGGGATCCTGGAGAAGCAGCGGCCGCAGCTCGGACTCTTTTCGTCCACACGTACCTTCTGCTCACTCAAGCCTCTGCAGATGCATTGACTTTCCATAAGGTTGACAGGCCATGTGGCAGGGAGCAGCCTTATCTAATGCCACAGTGTCCACACAGAGGCTTCCTCGTGAATGCTCGACTGCCTTGGGGGTCATTTCTGGGCTGACCGCTGGCTTGACATGAGCCCCTGAAGTGCATTCTGGAATCTGAGCAGCCTGAAGAGATGGGTCAGAGGTCCTCTTTCCGCTCCGCCTCCCGGCCTCCTCCCAGTGCTCCTGCCCATCACCCAGCATTTATCAGCCCCTTTAGTGCCAAACCCTAAGCAAGGTGCTCATTGTAGGGATAGGACAGGGTAGTTCTGTCCCTGGCGAAGCTCAGCATCCTGGGGAACAGGGCAGGAGGGGCAGATTTTCTGATAGACGGAGGCTCTAAAGGGGGCAGGCTCAGTGCTACTGGGGGTGAGGACAGAGGCAGGAGGATGGGTAAGCCAGACTTGACTCCAGTGACAACAGCAAAGCTTCTCTTCCCTGTGCACACACACCCTCCCCTGCACGCCGGGACTCTAAGGAGGGAGCGGTGTGGCCCGAGGTCCTGGCATTCGTGGCTCAGGCCAGCTTGAGCCCAGCAGGATAAGGATTGTGTTCCAGGCCCCATGCCAGCGCTGACACACACGTCAATTGGCCCGTGGCGTTTCAGCAAGTGCTCTCCCTGGAGAAACTCACACCATTTTCTGGCGAGCAGTGAAGTGGAAGGGAAGCATGTGAAAAATAGGGCAGCCTCAGGAACGCGTGAAGTCTGTTCTGTTCCTGGAGGTGCTGTTGGCTGTTTTGCACACACCTCCCGCTGGTGGTGGTGGTGGAGGGGCCGCGCATCCCACGGCCTGGCCGCGCTGATGGTCGATCCTATGGGCTGGTCTCCCTATTCTCGTGGGTTCCTGCTGTCCCGATCCCCACAAATCTGGTGCCTGAGTGTCGTACCGGGGCCAGAAACGGAAACCCCTGAATGCGTGAGCCAACAGTGTCGGGGCTTGACCTGTGGGTGATGGGAAGTCCATGTACCGTGTGCAGGTGTCAGAGGTCTTAGAACCATGAACTCCAGGGGCCTTTTCCTGTCTCTGCGCAGCAACGGCGTCAAGGTAGAAAGTGACTTCAAATACGGGAACAGGGACAAATGATGTTTGGTAATGAGTCATCCCAGGCGCGCTTTGTCTGAGTGTTAGCAGGCAGTGACGGTAACAGCGGGCGCTGTAACACACTCAGTCCGTCCTCCAGGCTGTGGGCTGGCACACTGGTTGCCCCAGGCTCACCAATGGGCTCTTTCTTGTTGGCTCTGCTACCTGTAGGCGGGCGCACGTCAGCGGGGGCCTGCCCGTTCCTCCCTTGCCATCCTTCAGCGGGGTCCTCAGGGCTCTGGTCTGCCGTCTGCCATTCATCGCCAGTTCCCTCCGTCTCTGCAGGTTGCTGCCCGTTTTATTCTCTGGCTGTTGCTTAGCGGTCTGAGGGCGGACTGGGGATAAACCTGTGGCTCGGCCCCGCCAGGCTTGCCCGGAAGTGCACCCGGTCTCTCCAGGTGTGGGGGGCTGGGTCCTTGTTACGTAATGGTCAGACCACCCTCATATGGGGGCCCCTTTTCAACCTAGCAGTGGCGGGGCGGGGGCAGAGCTCCCAGAATATTGTAGGTTTTTGTCTTTTCTTAATGTGTGTGTGTGTGTGGTAAAAAAATACACAAAATAGAATTTACTATTTTAACCATTTTTAGGCGTGCAATTCAGTGACATTAATTACATTCACAGTGTTGTGCAACCATCACCATTATCCGTTTCCAGGACTTTTTCATCATCCCAGACGGAAACTCCCCATTTCTCCCTCCCGCTAGCTTCTGGTTATGCCTCTGACTACTTTCTGCCTCTGAGTGTGCCTGTTCTGGGTCCTTCCTGGATGAGGCATCATACAGGATGTGTCCTTTGGTGTCTGGCTCATGTTACTTAGCATAATCTTTTCAAGGCCCGTCCGTGTCGGAGCACTTTTTAGTCTTCCGGTCCTTTCTATGGCTGAATAACGTTCCGTTGTGCGGATAGACCCCATTTTGCTTCCCGTTTCACCCGCCGATGGACACTCGAGCTGTTTCCACCCTCTGGCTATTGTGATTAGTGCTGCCAGGAGCAGTGAGTCCCTGTTTTCAGTTCTTTGGGGTATACATCTAGAAGTGGACTTGCTGGGTGATGTTTAATTTTTGGAGGAATTGCTAACTTTTCCTCAGGGAATGCCACGGAGGCAATGATTCCCCCCAGGGCCTGCCTCATTCTGGCCCCGGCACAAGGATCTGCTCCCGGCAGGATTTGCCCCATGGCTGCCTCCACTCTCGGGCTCGCTCATTTCTCTCTCCGGGGACCTCCAGGACCTAGTGCAAATCCTGCCTTCGCACCTCCTAGGGAAAGCATCGCCCCTCCTTTCGCTCCCAAGGCAGTGCTTGTGGTCTGACTCCGTGACCCATGGTCCTGACTGACTAACTTGGCTCAGTAATCTCTGCCCTGAGATTACTCTTCTGCCCCCTCCTCTTGCCCTTTAGCTCTCCTTGGGGTTCAAGCACACCGAAGGCAACCAGGGACCCCTCTCTGTGGTGGTGCCTGCGCCTGGCTCGCCCCCATCTTGTATGCCCAGGCTGTGTGCAAGCCGGTGCTCTGCGATCCCCCGCCCCCACGTGGCATCCTCTTCGCAGGGAGGGACCTGGCTGGCCCCTGGCGGGAGCATGCTGAGCCTCCCAAGCTGGCAGGCTGCCTCGGGTTCCCAGGGTGGTAAGTGGCTGCCTCCCCTCTTGGGCCCCTGCCCATTTGGAAGCATGCCCTCGAGCGCTGCCATCCCCGAACCAGGCCATCGGGTCATCTGATCCCCACAGCGCAGAGATGCCTGGCTGAAGGCTCCCACTGTCAGTGAGTGATAAAGGAGGACGCAGCCGCGGCTGACTTTGTGGGCAGGTTCGGTGGCCACCAAGCCTCTGATTTCTTAGGGCCTGACTCGTGGCACAGAAAACAGCCCGAGTGGCCTGTCACCCAAGCCAGAAACCCGGCGTCATCTCTCAGGCCTGTCCTACATGGCGATTCTACCTCCCAAAGATTTGTCCTCGCCTCTAGCTTACCTGTCCGCCGTGGCTTCCTACGTGGTGCCTCCACTTTGGTTCGCCCCTTCCATTCTGCCTGTTTACGCAGCACAGTCTTCCTAGAGTTCAAATCTGAGCTGCATCCTCCAATACAGCGATTCACTAACATCTCTCCCCCTGCAGATTTCCGGCCCCTGAACTTGGCTCTTCGTGTGCACTGTGCTTTCCCTCACGGTCTTGTTTTGCATGTCCCATTCCCTGGGCCTGGAACATTCTCCCAGATCGTTACCAGGCCAGTCCCACTTGTGCTTCAGGCTTCAGCTTAGGCGTTGCTCCCTAGGAGACACTTCTCTGACCCCAGGTCTGTTGTCCCCACTTCCCTGTGCACCCACTTCCTTTTGTAGCCCCCACCAGTCTGACATGTCTGTACCACTGTGTCCCCAGCTCCTAGGCCAGGGCCTGGGTATGGCAAGGGCAGGAGAAATGTGTGCTGTGGGGATGGATGGGCAGATGGGTGGATGGGCAGATGGACGGAGGCCCTCTGTGGGTCCAGGCTTCTCACAGGAGCCTGCAGGGTAGGCCCCGGTGACCTGTGACAGCTTTCTGCTCTCACACTCAGCGGCTGGGCACAGAGCTAAGGGAGTAGAGGCATGTGCCCGGGAGTGGTCAGCAGGGTTCAGGTTGATGGAGGTGCTGGAGGCTTTTAGGAGGCTTTCCGGAAGCATTTGAGCCACTCTTTCTTGAGCAGACAAGAGCGTGGCTAATTTTAAAGACAAATTCTTGTAAGAAGGCAGGTGGATGGGAGGCTGGGAAGAGCAGGCGGTGATTCTGGTTGTGGTCTGGTGAGCCTGGCTGTTGACCTGGGTCTAGTCCCTTCTCCGGGCCTGGCCAGTCACAAGAGCCCACTGGAGACCAGTTCTTCTGCAAAGCTGGGTGCATCTTGAGGCCTCTCAAAGGCGGCAAGAGGCCTGGCCTGCTTCCATTTTTTTTCCCCCCCTGAGGCTCCAAGTTCACTAAAAAAATTTTAAAATTCCAGAAGAAGGTTACAAAAATTCTGGTATTTAAAACTGTTTACTTTTATTAAGATGATGCTTTTTAAACAAAAACCGCCTAGCAATTATATCCACAAGGTGAGGACAGAATCTGTACGGAATACTGATTCATAGTGTGCTCTAGGCGGAGGAACCGATGAGACAGAAGTGTCCCTGTCGCTGTGTCTAAGCAGCCTCACATTTGGAGATGATATCAAATATTTGACCTTGAGACTTCTGTGAACGTGAGGCCAAGTTCCACCTCCCGTCCCCATCCCCTCCTTTCACCCCCACCCCAGACCAGGCAGGGAAATGAGGACATAGGGACAGGAGAGGGGAGGGAGCAAGTCACACGCCTTCCTGGGGCTGGGAGTGGCCAGGTTGCAAGAACGCCCCATCCTTGGTCTCCTCGGCCAAGTGCTGATGGGGCTTGGGGCCCAGATGCTGTCACCCAGGGTGGCTTGTCCTTGGGGTGAAGCAAGCTCTGACGTCTGCCCTCTGGGGAACGTGGCCTGACTGTGCTGAAGACTTCCATGAGATCTCAGTTATCATCTATCTGAACGGGACACCCCATCCCTCACTCTGCAGAAGGTCCAGGAGCCCCACGCCCCACAACATGACTGTCTCAAGGTCGTACAGTTAGTAAAGCTGAGAGGTGAACCTGGTTCATCGAGGCCCGAGCCGAGGTGCCTCCTGCAGGAGCATGTTCCAGGCTCATCTTTGCATCCACAGGGCTTAGTGTGGAGCCTGACATGCCAGAGGGAGATCAGTAAATCTTTGTTGACTGAATAAGAACAGCCAACATTTATTGAGGAACTGTGGTAACTGCGAATCAAATCCTCGCCCCGCCCCGGGCAGCCCGGACTCATGCCCTGTGCGCAGGTGGGGAAGCTAGAAACAGATAGGAAAAGAAACCTGTGCGATGTTAGACAGCTAGTAAAGGAGCTGAGGTTGGACCTACGTAGTAGATGAGAGCCACTGCCTAGACTAGACGCCGCCCACTAGAAAAGTGACGTGAGCCTCCTGTGAAATTGCAAAATTTCTAGTTGTCACATTCATTTTATTATTATTATTTTAATGTATTTTTATTGATTTCAGAGAGGAAAGGAGAGGGAGAGAGATAGAAACATCAATGATGAGAGAGAATAATTGATCGCCTGCCTCCTGCTCACTCCACACTGGGGATCGAGCCTGCAGCCCGGGCCTGTGCCCTAACTGGTTATCAAACTGACCTCCTGGTTCCTAGGTCGACGCTCAACCACTGAGCCACACCGGCCGGGCACAGCACATTCATTTTAAAAAGGAAAAGAAATGACCCAGCTGGCGTGCTCAGTGCTTGAGCATCGACCTAGGAACCAGGAGGTCACGGTTTGATTCCCAGGTGTGGGACATGCAGGAGACAGCTGATCAATGATTCTCTCTCATCCTTGATGTTTCTATCTCTCCCTCTCCCTTCCTCTCTGAAATCAATAAAAATATATTTTAAAAAAGTAAAAGAAATAGCTGAAATTACTTTAATGATCTATTTTACTCAATTCAGTATACTCAAAATACTTTTAACATGTAACCAGTATATTACAACAAGTGTTCAAAGTCCAGTGTGTATTTGAACTTACAGCACATCTCCATTTGGACTGGTCACGTCTCGTGTGCTCAGTAGCTACCTGTGTCCAGTGGCTTCTGTGCTGGGGGCGGGGGGGTGGGGCGGGGGAGGCAGCACTGGAGCGCTCGGCCGTCAGTGAATGAAGGTTGGGAGCTGTTAGTCATTGGGATCGGAGGGAAGCAGGAGCCAACGGAGATGGAATGGCAGGCCTGAGCATGTGCGTTGGGTTCCTGGAAGCGCTTGCTGCGTCTTTCTCCCCAGGTGTGAGCGGTGGGTGAAGCTGCCACATCGGCAAAGGGATGTCCCACCAGGGGCTACCCTGAAACTCCAGCATCCCACCCCCTCTGTGGGAGGGCCCAGCAGGGCCCTGCCGAGCACAAACACCCTGAGCTTCCAGCGTCTGAGCTGCAGGGAGGCCTTGCTAGTCTGCGTGGGGATCTGGCTCCGAGCCGTGTTGCTTTTGGCTAAGGGCGGTTGCAAAACTGCCGGAGCACAGAACAGGTACGATGTGTTCTTGGGAAAAGGTTATGAGGTTTCAGACATAACAGAGGTCCTGAGTATACAAATAGCGGACGTCTCCGGGCTGGTGTCAGGAGTGAAGTCATCAGACCCATCCATCATGGGGTCAACGGTGGCTGACGCATTTAGGGCACCTCAGGCTTGGAGGCGGCCCGTCGCAGGGGAGACCAGAAATAACAGGGGGCGGGGGGAGGGCAGAAAAAAACGAGTTTTTTGAGAAAATGGGTCTCGGAACATTTCCTGGATTGCTCCTAAGGTGCAATGGGAGGAGAGTGGGTGGTGAGAAGTTTCCTGCCCCCCCTCACATCCTTCCCCCCTACCCCTCCACCCCCTTGATTCCTGGCTTGAGAGCAGAGATCAGAGGAATCTTGGCCAGACTCTATCCACACAAGGTTTCTGAAAAGGTGAGTCTGGGTGGGAACAGTTAAAGTTGGCCAGGGGAAGCATTCTGTTATGACTTGATTCATTCCGCTGGAAACGTTTAATACTGGGGACCGCCCACTGGCCAAGCCAGTGTTTGGTCGTCAGATCCAGCAGGGAAGATGGATGCTGGGCCGAGGAGCCCTGGGGAATGACTGAACCGTCAGGCCAGCGTGGCTTGTGGCGGCCGTGGTGCAGTTCTTAAAATCTGGGGTGGTGGCAGGCAAAATAGTTTAGCATTTAAATAAACCCGAGTGTTTGATAACAGCCACACCCCCTGAGACAGAGTGGAGGAGCAGGGGCTGCTCGTGGGGCTGGGCCAGCGCAGGGAGGGATCAGGTCCAAATGAAGCCCTGAGGCCGAGTTCAAGTCCGCACCGCGCAAGATCCTGGTGGCGAGTTCTCGGGCAAGCCTGAGCCTCAGCTTCCCCATCTGCAAAATGGGGCTAGTAACCCCTCCTTTTCTTGAAAGTTCAAATTAGATGCTGCACATGTGGAAGCACTTTGTAGGGCCACGCACCCCACAAATCCAGGGGTTATTTTAAGGAACTTCCTGCGAATATTTGATTTGCATTCATTCTACAGCATTATGGTATAGAATTGTTATTTTATCCGGGTTTTAAAAACTTTTCATTTTGGAAAATTTCACGTATTCAGAAATGGAGAGGACAGAATGTCGAACCCCCCTGTGCCCTTTAGCCCACGCCAGCGATTCTTCATATTTCATCAGGGCGGTTTTGAGCTCACTTAATAATCACTCTCATTAGTTGAGTTCCCAAAGTGCTTTAAGTCCTTTGAAGTAAAATCTGACTAAATAAATTACTGAAAAATCTGCCCCCTGGCTTGGGAAGACGATGTGCTTTTTGTACGTTAGGTTTTTGGATGAACGTGCCTGCCACAACCTGTGATTGGCGTTTCAGTGACGTCCGAGTGTTGGGTGGACGGTGTGGGCCTGATGGTCCCCTTGATCTTCTCTAGGCCACGAGGGCAAGTTCAGTTCTCTCAGGAGTTTGGGGGCCTCTGTGGATTCTGCTTTTCAACTATAATTTGAAGGGAAAAGGTTGTTCTGGAGTTTAACTGATTATTTACATGGGCGCTTGGGAGTGGCTGGCGGGAGTAATGAGGGAGCTGGGAGTCTGTTGTCTCGGGCAGCGGCCTCCACTCATTTCAGCCCGCCAGGCAGGCGCCCCCTGGGAGAGGTCCCCTTGGGGGGACAGTCACCCTTCCCCTCGCCTGGGTGTGAAGGTTCTGGGGGGAGAGGTGGGAAAGTGCAGGGGCGGGGGGCGGGGGCGGGGGGGAGGAGCTGCTTGTGCCTGCTATGTCTGTTCTGGCTCAAAGCGCCTGAGTTTAAGGATTCTTAACTTGTGGTTCTTTTTCTCATCTATTAAATGGGGTCGATGCTGATAAGTTGGCCTGACTTACTCTGGGTGGTTGTGAGGGTCAAATGTAAGTGTCTGTTTAGTTCACTAATCCGTGGCCTATGCCTAGAACAGCATCTGGCACATAGTAAGTGCTCAATAAATTTATATTGATGAATAAGAGGGAGGGAAGGAGGGGAAAGCTACATCCACCCATTATTGTTATTATTATTTTAGAGAGAGAGTGGAAGGGAGGGGGAGAGACAGAGAGAGAGAAACTTCAATGTGAGAGGGAAACATCGATTGGTTGCCTCCCACACGTGCCCTAACGGGGGCCGGGGACCGAGCCTGCAACTAAGGTATGTGCCCTTGACCAGAGTTGAACCCAGGACTCTTCAGTCCGTGGGCTGACGCTCTAGCCACTGAGCCAAACTGATTAGGGTCATCTGTCTATTATGAATGCATCACAAATCTTTCATTCCAGGATAAGGAAATATTAGAAAGTCTCCAAGAAAAAAAATGCCCATTTCTTCTGGGCTTGGAACGCTATCTCTAGTTTTTCTAGTAGAAATTGTACTCCTATCTCAGGCTCAGTTCAGATAACAGTTCATCTTTTAAAATGTTTAAGACTTTCTCTGGCCAGCTTCACGGCCCCTCCCCTGAGCTCGAGCACTGCTGCTCACACCTCTGTAAAGCCCAGATGGGCAGCTGGTCATTGCTCTGCTTTGTCAGATGCCAGTGACAAGCCAGTCACCGTACGCCACCCACGAGGTTGGCACTGTCATCTCCACATCACCGTGGGGGACGCGGAGGTTCAGAGAGGCGAAGTGACTCTTCTAGGGAGACACAGCTGGTAGACGGTTGGGCTTAGATCCAGACCGAGCCTTATCCGATTGCAAAGCCCTGCTCCTCTCTCCGCTCCCAGGTGTGACTCAATCCTTCGCTTTTGGTTCCTCCTCTCCGGGCTGGGTGGTCCTCCCAGTCTGTGTCCCCTCCTCCCAGGGTTAGTTCAGAGCTGGGGATGCAGCAAGAGAACATTAATCAAATGAGGGCACACTCTGTGTATGGACAGTGGCGTGGGGTCTTCTCCCTTCCCAACTGCCTGCAAAGACCCCAGGATTTTATGAGCCCTGGGGCGGGGGGCGGGTGGGAGGCAGGGACATGGCTTGCTCCAGCCCCTTGCACTGGGCTCAGCAAACATCTGTATCCAGTGGGATTGGCAGAAGGTCTTCTGGGGGTAGAGGAAAGAGTGGAGGGGCTCTGAGCACCCAGATGTGAACTCCATGCAGACTGGGGCCTGGTCTGTCTTGCTAGCTGCAGTGCCTGTTGCAGGGTCTAGCACATAGTAGGTGCTTAATAAATATGTATCAACCTGCTTTGCTGACCTTCCCCAGAACTGGGTTCTGGAGCTACTGTTGAGAGGCGGGTGGACAGGGCCCCAGTGTGACCCTGTCTCCTGAGTGGACAGCAGCTCTGCCGCCCCCACTGTCACTACTCCGGCCTGTCTGGAGTGTGTCCCACAGCCTGGCTCGGTTGGTTAAGCCTTGTTTAGTACAGACCTGGCCCCTGCAGCCCTCAATGCCCCCTGGGGTTGTTTCCCAAGGCAGCTGGGCTGCCTGCTCTGTGTTCTCCTTGCCCTTCTCATCTCCTGGACACTCCAGTCCCGAGTGGCCGGCAGGCCGGTCATCTGGAGAGGGGGACACAGTGTCCACACTAATCCCCGGCCTCGGGCTCGCCCTTGAACTTCCCTTTAAACTGCTCTCCAACCCCCAGCAGCACTCAGGTCACGTTCCCAGAGAGCCTGCGGATCAGGGCTGCGTCTGTTTATTTTCTAAGATTTCAGAAAACATGCCTTTCCCCCCCTCTGACCTTCAACAAAACTTTTTTCCCTCCAACACTTATATTTTTAACTTCATGAGAAAATATGGTAAGGGCGCATATTTTCTTTCTTAACTGTCATTGTAAAAGACTTTCCTCGTTTAAAAAAGGCTTTGGGGGACGGGGAGAGTCAGGTGGGTTTTTGTTTTGTTGTTTTAGCTGTGGGGGCTACTTGGATCTATTTCTGCCTGCAGCCCATGTAGGAGGCTCCTGCCCCGTGACCCCAAGAGGTTTCTTGCAGCCAGGCCGCAGCTGTTTTGGTCAGTGTGGTGACCCTTTTCCTCTCCTTCTGAAGACCCAGGGCTGGAGCAGCTGAGGGCATTTCCCTCCCACGGCGGGACGTGCTTAATGTCTCTGCTTTGGGGACATTGTCTGGGCAGGCTGGGGGGAGCACCTGCTCTGCCCTCAGCTCTCCCCCGCGGTGGGGGCCAAGGATGCTGGGAGCATATTTGAGCCCCTGGATTCTCTCCTGCTGGATCTAGGATCTCAGACCCAGAGAGGGTCAGTGACTTGGCCCCCAGCCACCAGAGAGCAATGAGCCGAGGCCGGGAGCAGGCGGCCTCCCTGCTCCTTTGGTGTTTGCGCCAGATGCCACTCCCCCACCCGCTCCCCAGTCTCCCCGAGGCCCAACAGCAGTTTGTGGATTGACTCCCGTCCCTTCCCAGGCACCCTGTGATCCAGCCATTCCCAAGGACCCCGACCCCTGAATTCTCTCTAGTCCTTGCACCCTCTGCTTGGCTGTCACCCCCCTGTTCTCCTTTAGGTAGAATTCTCTCTAGTCCTTGCACCCTCTGCTTGGCTGTCACCCACCTGTTCTCCTTTAGGTAAAATTCTCTCTAGTCCTTGCACCCTCTGTTTGGCTGTCACCCACCTGTTCTCCTTTAGGTAGAATTCTCTCTAGTCCTTGCACCCTCTGTTTGGCTGTCACCCACCTGTTCTCCTTTAGGTAGCTTTCCAGGTGCCTTGGTCTCTGTGTCCCCTTCTGTAGCCCTGTGTGTTGGGCATAATCGTCCACTTCCTTGTCTGTCTCGCCTTCTGACTGGGCTCCCCTAACTCGGGGGCTTTCATCCCGTATTCCGGCGGCAGGCCAGCACTGTGCGAGTCAAAGATGGGAGTGTTTATTCGGGAAACGCACCCGGAGAGCGCGGGTAGGATGGTGCAGAGGCATGAGGGACAGGAAAGGCGGTCCTGGTGCGAGTAGCAGGAGACGCTTTGTGGAGGGCGAGACTTGAGTGGGCCCTGGAGGGGTGAGGAGACATTAGGGTGGTGGGTGGGTTTGGGGTAGGGGTCTTGGGTCCTGGGAACAACCTGAAGGAGGCCCTGGGAGCCCGCTGAGGGCAGGTGCTAGCAGGTGAGCAGGGCTGGGTGACCCGATGGGAAGTTTTCTCCGTGGCCGTGGCGTTGCCTGTGGATGCATCTCTCCCACTCTCTGCAGGCTGGCATCGGAGGCACAGGGGGGCTCCTTTGGGTTTCCAAAGTGTCACCAACTCAACTGGGAAGTCGGTGCTGCCCTCTTGGCTGCATCCCTGGGTTGGAGGTTCAGCCTGGTATCCTTGGAAAAACAGGGCTCCGGGCACAGGTTCCCTTTGGGGTCATTGGTTCAGGTTGAGGCTGGGCGAGTGGGTATGACCGGCTGCCCTGGGTGCCGGTGGGCGCAGAGCTGCCTCCTGGAGCCAGGAAGGAACTGCCTCCTGGGACCTCCTCCTCAGCTCTCACAATGGCTGGTGCCTGGGCTCCGCCACTCATCCGCTCATTGTTTTTGGGCTGCTGCCTTGGGCGGGTAGCTATTTTGAGGGTCTTTCAGAGAATTCAGAAAAAAAAATAAGCCCCAAACTTAGTTCTTACCCGCAGGGAATAAGTGCATTTGGAGTTTTACCCCAACTTACGAGTGCCACCTGCCAGCCAGGATAGGGCGGGGCTCTCCAATCATATTGACTTTCTGGCTTGCAAAGCACCTTTAATAACTTAATCCCCGGTAGCCTTGAGCACTAGTGTTGCTCTGAGCACTGCACTAAGCGCTTCGGGGCATCATCTCCTGTCATCTTCCTGGCAGCGAGAGGGGCCGGAATTGTCTCATTTTATAGATAAAGAAACGAAGGTCCAGAGAAGTCACGGGTCACTTGTTTGAGGTCATACAGCCCGGAAGTGAGCAAGCAGGGACTCACTTACACTCTTCTTTGAATCTGACGGCAGGGGGAGGAAGTCTTTTTACCTCCCACTGAGCAGATGAGAAAATCGAGGCTGGGAGAGTCATACAGAAGTTCATGTGGCCTGAGCCAGGCTCCTGACTTGCGATCCTGCATGCTTTCCTCTGGCCATGCTGCCTGGAGTATTAGCGGACAGGTGCTCCTCTCCCCGGCACAGTAGCAAAACCTTGATGGCAGGGTTTGCATTCAGGGGAGGGGCAGCAGTGGGAGGCACTCACTGACCGCTCTCGGAGTGACTGCCCTCGGGCATCCTCCGGTGACCCGTGATGATGGGCGGCAGCAGATTGCCAGGTACAGGCAGCAGCGAATTAGCTTTCTGGTGAAAGCTGCCGGTGTGCTCTCCACGCCTTTCCGCTTCCCACCGACATAGACCTGTGCCAGCTCCTCACTGCCCCTGGGGTGCGGTGGGAGGAAGGAGGGGATGGTGCCCAGCAGCCCTGGCAGCAGTCAGTGCCAGGAGCTGGTGGTGCAGGTGCTGCCCCATCCATCCCTCGTTCCAGAGTCTCTGAGAGGTGGTATCCAGGTCAGGAGTGGGAACAATACTCTATTGTTATGTAAACCTGAAGCAGACACCTTTGGTGGGAGGACATGATAGGTGTCTATTATGTCCAGTAGTGACAGGAGCACTCTGTCTTCACATGCTTGACAATCACCTGCTAATCCCCTCGGGTCTGGGAGCAGCTGTATTTTCACTCCCCGTGCTGCCCCCGACCCGCACCCCACCCCGCTGGGGAAACATTGAGACCAGGACTAGCAGAACCTGGGTCAGTCTTTAGGAAAGAGGAGGTACATTTGTATTTGTGCCTGAGCCTTCCGGGGCGGGAGGGGGGGCGGGGGAGAAAGGACCCAGGATCTGGGTGAGATGGCTGTGTGATGGTGAGAAAGAGAAGGTTGCACAGGCCCGAGTTCGAATCCCAGCTACATTTATTGAGCACTTACTTTGTGCAGGCACTCTGCTTAGCACTGTGCATATGCCATCTTGGTCCATCCTCATAGTGCAGCTCTCTGAGCTCAGTGCTGTTGGCTCATTGGTTCACTTATTCATCAAGATTGCTGAGCTGCTCCTGTGTACTTGGCATGATTCCAGGTGCTGAATAAGGCAGATAAACTCCTACCTTATACCCTAGTGGGAGTTATCCATAACTGGGGTTTCTGTGTGGGTCACAGTCCTGGTGGGTGAGGAGCCAGCGTTAGGCCTGTGCTCCCTACTGTTCTATCCCTTGTCCTGCCCCGACCTCATCTCTTCTCACCTCTGCCCAGATCTCTCTCTGGACACCATTGCCTCTGTCCCAATGTCCCGGCCAGCACGGACTTAGCATTTCCAGCAGGCCTTGTGGAGTTTTTTGTTCTCTCCAAATGTGCCTCTCTTCTTCTCACTCTGCCTGCACAAACGGCCTGTCCAGACTCCCCTGTCCCTTCGTCCCCAAGTCCTGTGATCAAGAACAGTTAGATCCACTTCCGGGACCCCATCCCACTGCCCCTGCCCATGGGTCAGCCCCACACCTTGCCAAGCTTTGAAGTGTTCAGCCTTACTCTCTCGTCACGGGCCTTTGCACATGCTGTTCCCACTGCCAGGAATACCGTTTACCCCCAGCCGCACTCCCCGCTCCTGGCAAACTCCAGCCCTTCCAACCACGGAGCCTTCCTTGACCCTCCCTGCACTCCCTGTGGTCTGACCTTCTAAAGGCGGGCCTGTCCACTCCCCTGGGAGCTCCTGGGATACAGGGACCAGGTCGCATCTCCTTTTTCATCTCAGTGCCCAGAATGGTAGGCGTCTATTGACCAACAAGGTGAATAGGTAAATAAGGAGTGGGTTTCTGACAGAGGCCGAGGTTCAGATCCTTGAGATAAGCTTTCATGGTGCAGTAGACAGACTTCTGCTCTCCGTGAAGGAGCCCAGGTTCACCGAACTCAGGGGTTTCCAAACTTGTCCAGATGGCTAATAAGCCTGTTGTTTGCCCAGCCGGCATGGCTCAGTGGTTGAGAGTCAACCTATGAACCAGGAGGTCACGGTTCGATTCCCTGTCAGGGCACATGTCCGGGTTGTGGGCTCACTCCCCAGGGTGGGGTGTGCAGGAGGCAGCCGATCAATGATTTTCTCTTATTATTGGTGTTTCTATTTCTCTCTCCCTTCCTCTCTGAAATCAATAAAAATATATTTTAAAAAAACACCCCAAACCTGTTGTTCCAATGAAATTGCCCCACTTTAATGGGGTCCTAGTAAAATAGTTTGAAAATCGCTGGTCTAGCCAAGCTCTCATTCCTTCAGTGAGGACTAGAGCGAATGGGTTGAAGGTGCCTCCAGTCTCATGGTGACATAGTGACGGAGCCCTTTCCAGTGTGCCACATGCCCCCATGAAGGCAGACTTTCTAACACAGCCCTTGATCCTCACGGGTGCTCAGCTCCAGGGGCAGTGAGCAGCCCCTGGCAGCAGTGCCAGCCTCAGACCACAGGCACATTTCCCCTCCTTTCAGCAGCATTTCCTTTTAGGGGAGAACGACACGTGAAATTTAAAGGTAGCACTCGTGTTTTAGAACACTCTTCCTTTATTAATCACTCTCCCTTTATTCATATCTCAACCTGGAGGTTTACAAAAGACTTCTAGACGATTTGGGGGTGGCCTCTTTATTGAGGTGCAGTGTTGGTGGAAAAGTACGGAAACCATAACGCACTGTGGGGGAGCTTTCCGAAGCACATGCGTCCTGGCACCAGCGCCCTGGTACCCTCTGCCCCGAGGTGGTTCTGACCCCATCTGGCTTTCTTACTCACTCCCGGCGTCGGGGTTCAGCCATGCGGTTGCACGAGTGTCAGTTGGCTGGTTCAGCCATGCGGTTGCACGAGTGTCAGTTGGCTTGTTCTCGCTGCTGCATACACACTATTCCACTGTCTTCCACACACATTTGAGGTTCATGGCAACCCCTTGAGGTACACGGGGTGGGGATTGTTCTTCCTGCTTATAGAGAAGGAAGCCTAGGTAACACCCTTCAGCAGGGGTGGGCTGGGGTCCCTCCGGATAGATCTCCCCCAAATTTCCACCCCCCCCCCCACACACACCCTGAGATGCTGCACCAAGAGCCTCCTTCTTCAATTTAGTGTGATATGTTCTGGAACCTTCCCCTCCAGTCTCACGCTAATCCTCTGTGAGGCAACAGAAGTTAATGTCCCCGTGTCCTTTTGTTCTGGAGAAATAGGAAACGCTCCTTCCCTCTTCTGGGAAATAACTCGCATTCCCTGGAAGTCACCCTTGGCCGGTGGCGGAGGGATGCCTTGAACTTGCCCTTCTTCCAACCCTGTAATTACCCAGGTTGCTCACCTCTACGCCTCCATGGGGGTGGCTTTCCTGGGAAGGTTGCCCCGGGCTGTCCTGCTGGGAGCCTTCTCCTTGGGCCTCGTGCTGAGATGGAAACATAGAGGCAGAAGTGCCTACTTTGTCCCAAAAAAGTACCAACAGTGCCCTGCTGGGAAGGCCCGTTCTTTCCTCCGGCACGGCCCTGGCTGATGGATGCCTACTAGTGGAACATTCTGTGTCCAGCTGCTCCTGTTCCTTTGCCTTTAAACGGGACGCCTGTCACCAGGGAGACCCAGTCACGCCACCGTCTCTCTCCCCGCCCCCTGCCCCCCCCACCCCCCCTGTGCAGCAGCAAACTGTGTTCATAACTCTGGGAATTTATTTATTTCTGGGCCCTAAAGGTCAAATGCCCTCCTGTCTCCTGCAGAAGCCTGGAGTTGTGTCTCTCTGAGGAGCTGGGACTGGATCGTGGGTTGAATGACAGCCCAGATGGGGGGTGGCTCTGGGACATGTCCCATCTGACAGCTGCTGAGGAAGTGACTTGATCTTCCTGGGAGTGATTTGTCCCTTTGCCCTTGAAATTGCTAGTGGCTCATTCTTTGCTACTCCAAGGCCCCTGGCTCTCTTTTTTGAGTTACTTTGACCGTATTTCCTTCCCTGTTGAATCGTAGGTTTTCTGAATTCCCACTGCTGGTTTTGCTTTTTTAGCTAAGCCCTAGACAGCAAACATGTAGCACGCATAGCATTATTCCCCCTGCCCCTGCCAGTGGCAGACATTGCTAATCAATTATGGCACTTGTGACCCCTGAGCCTGAACCCGTCTTCAGTCCCACAGCTCCAGCAGCCACTGCCATCTGTTTGGAGCTCACAAGCCTAACAAAATATTTTTGCCATTCAGCTCCACCTGAACCCTACCTACACTGTTTTTCCTTATACATACATACCTACAGTAAAGGTGACAGCTTCTCTAAGGCATATCTGAATGGCCAGGATCACCATTTTTGCACTTTGGGGCCATTGTTAAGTAAAATAAGGGCGACTTGAAAACAAGTGATACTGGGACAGTCGATCTGGTAGCTGAGAAGGCTGCGAAGTGACTAATGGGCCAGTAGGTAGGTATACAGCATGGATGCACTGGACGGAAGGATGATTCACATCCTGGGCGGGACAGAGCGGGCCATTGTGAGATTTCATCACGCCACTTAGAACAATTTACAACTTGTGAATTGTTTATTTCTGGAATTTTCCATTTAGTATTTTCAAACCACGGTTAACCAAGAGTAATTGAAACCGCAGATAAGGATGTCTACTGTATTTTGCATTCAGGGGTCCATGTTTGTAGGGTGTCATTTGCTGCTTCTAGAATCACACATTCAAGGAGACCTGAAGGTCGTAAAATAAATAACTGGGCTCACTCCCGTCCTCCTGAGGTCTCACAATCGTAGAGCCCTCGGAATGCGTCCAACAGGATGAAGCTGTGACTTGGTGCAAGTCCCCAGTTTGGAAGACTCACTTCCTGCTTCCTGGGTGAGACACCACCTGGCGGAGGGAGGTCCTTGCTGGGGTGGAGGCACTCCCCCCGCAGCCGGGGTTGGTCAGGGTGCCCGAGCTCCTCGCCCTTCGGGTTTAACTCCGGGCTCACTGGAGAGCTTACCACCTCTGTTCACAAGGGCTGGTTATTCTTGTTCTTTAGCAGGTGGCTTAGGGCAGAGGGTGGGGTGGGGGCACTGGAAATGCGGTTAATTCCTCTCTGGGTCCCATGATTGCTGCCTGCCCCCCCAGTGCACTCTGTTATTACAGCTGGACAGGCCGGGCAGATCGGCCTCGGGCCAGACTACCTGGTGGTTTAAAACCAGACTTAATCAAAATGTAAATACTTTTTGGGGCCAGAAAGCAGGGCTGTCCAGGTGTTCGAGTAGAGGCTGCTGGGTCCAGGAGCCGGAGGGAGGGCAGGGCCTGTCAGGCTCTTTCCCCTCAGGTTTGGGGTTCCCTGGGGCCTCTGCCAGGGGCCTCTGGAGGCGCCACCTGTTGCCAGGGTGACCCGTGCCCCACCTGTCACATCACTGCTTGTAGACGCTGTTACTGGGGCAAAGGTCATTCTAATGGTGACAGCATCTGCTCCCTTCTCCTTCCCTGCCCCTCCCTTCTACCCCTGCCCTCCCAGGATCAGTGCTGGGAGGTGTTATTTCACAGCAGGAGTCAGTGGGGTCTGGGACCCTCCCCAGACTGCTCAGTGGGTAGGAGGATGGTCACATGCGTTTATGGAGGACCGTGTGCCCAGAATTGTCTGGACTCTGAGGATGAGCAGTGACCAAGGCAGATGACCCTGCCCTCGGGTAGGGGTGATGGGCTAGTAGGAAGCAAGGAAGATCATGTCTTGTAGGAATAAACAACCCATAAATGCATAAACAGTAATCATTCCTGATGGTGATGATGCAGTGAAGTCAATGAGATGAGCAGGATCAGGTGATAGAATGAGACAGACTCTGCAGGTGACGGTGCCACTTTGGGGGGGGCCAGGGAGCCTCCATGGGGGGCATGAGACTGGAGACAGATGAGTCAGAAAGGAGTCAGCATGAGACTAATCTGGCCGGGGGCACAGCTGGGCAAAGGCCCGGAGGCGGGAATGAGCTGGAGGTCTCTGTGGGAAAGGAAGGACGACAGGGTCTGGAGCAGAGCATGGGCCTGGGTGTGCGAGGCCATTGGACAGTATTCCCAGCTTGTTGGGAAGTCGTTAGAGGACTCCAAGTGAGAGACTTCCATGATCTGATTAGGGTCTGGATAACTGGCTGCTTGCTGGGTGGAGATGGTTGGGAGGGGGCGAGAACAGAGGTAGGAGAGTGAGAAGGAGGCTGGTCCAGTTGCATGGCAGGAGGAGATGTCCAGGATGGCAGCCATGGAGACAGAGGGAGGAGACAGGTGTGAGTTTTGCTTTGGGGCCCACAGATTTGGGGCTGAATCCGGTGTGGAGTGTAAGGCAGGGGAGGGAAAGGAAAGAATCCAGAGTGTGTCCTGGGTTTGGGGCTCAATGGGACTCCTCATACCCACTCACCCCCCACCCCAGGGTTGCTCGCTGCAGGTGTCCTCTCCTCAGGTGGACCCAGGGTCCGAGCTCTCCCTAAAGTCAGGGTGGTGCTTGGCTCCTGCACACGTCCATTATCCCACTCGGAGAGGTTGCCTCCAGCTGCCTTTCTGGGCCCAGAGGGCCGGACAGGTATGATGTTACCTGGAGTCGGGGGAATTGGAAAACTCAGAGTTTGGCGATTCATCTGGACTGTGTTTAATGCCTGAGAGGCAGCCTTGGGCAGCCCTGGCTGATGGGCCCAGGGAGCAGAATATGGCCAGGGGAGGGAGAAAGGTATAGCATGGGGCTGAGTGGTTGGTCCTCGTGATGGCAACAGCGGGACAGGAGCAGAGCTGCTGTTGATGGAGCGCTCGCCCTGGACTGAGCTAAGAGCCTAATGAGTTTTCTCAGCTATTCACAACCCTGAGCGGCAGAGTACATTATTCCCATTCGTAGATGTGGAGACCGGGGCTCAGAGTGTCTGGCCCAAGGTCACCCAGCTAGTGATTGGCTGAGCTCGCCAGCAAGCCCTTGACTCCTGGTATTAAGTCTTAACCAACACCCAGCACTGTCACCAGTGTGACATACTGTCCCCTCACCAGCCATGCGCCCAGGGAGGGCGTCTGAGGTGCTGGCTTTGTGCACACGGAAGAGGACCGCAGGGAAGCTGCGGAAAGAGCTGTCAGGAGCTGTCCTTTTCTTACTGAGGGAGGGACCTTTGGGCACCTCCCTTCCTCCGTCTCCCTCCGGCTCCCTTCTCCTTCCTGTCCAAGAGGGCTTGCTCCCAGCCTCAGGCCTGGTGGGAGCTGCAGGGAGAGGAGACCTCTGGGCCCCAGCAGGGGCTCCGCCAGCCCTGCCGTTCTGGGTGGCCACCGCAGCTGCCTCAGCCCTGCCCGCCTCGTGCTCTGGCACCTGCAGGTCACACCTGACCAAGTTCCACCTGATCTGCCACCAGCCTGTTCCTGCCGCTGGGGAGTGGGTTTGGACGAACCCAAAGGACTCCCTCAGGGTCTGAGGATGGAAGTCATAGCAGCAGGTTATTGTGCCAAGTTTTCTTGAGCAGGGAGAGGGGACGATCATCGTTCTGATGTCCAGGAGAAGAGGGTGTGCCAAGCCAGCGTATGGCCATGGAGCCCTTGAAATGTGGCCAGTCGGAACTGAGATGCGCGGTGGTGTATGATATACACTGGATTTCAGAGACTTAGTACGAAAAAAGTAAAATGTCTCACAGATAATTTTTCATACTGATTACATGTTGCAATGATCATATTTTGGATATACTGAGTCAAAAAATATGTTACTAAAATTAATTTCACACATTTTTTTTTCTTCTTTCTAATGTGACTACCAGCCAGTTTTAAATTGCCTTGCATTAGAGTCCTATCAGACAGCACTGGCCTCGACTGAGTTACAGTATTTGTCTTTGAAAGGCTGAGGACCTGGGCTGGAATCCTGACTCTCCCATTCCTGTGTTACCAAAGGCAGGGCTCTGAGCCTCAATTTCCTCATCTGTGAAATGGGCATGATGAGTCAACCTCATAGGCTAGTGCAGCCGTGGGCAAACTACGGCCCGCGGGCCGGATCCAGCCTGTTTGAAATGAATAAAACTAAAAAAAAAAAAGACCGTACCCTTTTATGTAATGATGTTTACTTTGAATTTATATTAGTTCACACAAACACTCCATCCATGCTTTTGTTCCGGCCCTCCGGTCCAGTTTAAGAACCCATTGTGGCCCTCGAGTCAAAAAGTTTGTGAGAATTAAATGGGAGAAGACTGAAGTGGTGTGTGTTTGTGTGCGTGTGTGTGTGTGTGTGTGTGTGTGTGTGCGTGTGTGTGTACCTAGGATGCCCCCTCTGTCTCTTAAAGATTCAGGCTCTGATTTCTGGGGTTTTTATGCCCAGGATGCTCCCTCTGTCTCTTAAAGAAGCAGACTCTGATTTCTGGCCAGGCCATGACTGAGTCCGGCTCCTGGGACTCAGAATACAGGCTGTTTTGAGTTGGAGGAGAGTAAATAAAAAGAAAATGTCACCGTGCCCCAAGGAAGCTGATAAGTCAGAAGGATGGAGTGTATGAAGGCAGGCGGGCCGGCTTCCTCTCAGCCCAAGGAGCCCCAGGGTGGGGAGCACAGGAAGCTGGGCAGGCGGGGTGGCTGCAGCTGGGCCCCACCCTGAGTCCCTGGGGTGCTCCCCTCCCCCAGGCTGTCACAGCCTGTGCCCTCTGTGGTTCTGGGCGGGTGCTTAGGTGCCCTTCAGCAGCCTTTGTGTTCAGAAAGAGGCTGGTTGTGTCTGCGTGGGAGGGTGGCGAAAGCTTTCATCTCCATCTCCAGGGTTCAGTGTTCTGGCCCTGGGAGGGGCGGGGCAGGTTCAGGACTAGGATGGCGTTTCTGAGCCCCTTTGCCCGTGGCAGCTTGGGAAGCTACCAGGATTCACATAGTGCTTGGCTTCCCATCTATTTTCTCAGTTGATCCTCCCAATCCAGCAAGCATTAGCCCATTTCACAGAGGATAAAACAGGCCAGGAAGGGAAGCAAGTTGCTAAAGGCCACACAGCTAAAAAGGGTTGAACCTGGACTTGAACCTGGGTCTGCACTGGGTGCCTGGAGGGTGGACTTCTGACACAGTGCTTGGAAGTTCCACAGCCGGCAGGGCCAGCTGGACTGGCAGGGAGGCCTGATGCTGCTTGTCCTTTAGATATCTTAATTTACTGTGTCATGGTCTGTCCACGTGGGTCTGTCTGTCCCTCTGTCTCTGGCGTGCATCATTGGCTGGTCCCTAAGCCTGCTGGTTAAGGCCCTGGCACCTCCAAAGCAAGGAAAGAGTGACTACGATTCCTCCGTGTCCTCGCCTGTCAGAGCAGGACCTTCCTCGCCAAGTTGAGGGGCGGGTTGAGAGAGCTCGGCCTACAGAGAGCATCACTCAGTAACAGCTAACACGTGTTTATTTGCTTGGCTGCCCCCAGTTTTCTGCATCCAGTGCATCCTCTTAAGCATTGGAAACAGACCCTATGATTGATAGCAACTGAAGGCACATGGCCAGCCCTGCTCCTTGGCCTGATCCCACGGTCAGGTGCGGCCAGCAGGTGGGGGCTGGTGCACTCCAGCCACTCATGATGCTGAAGGATGAGGTGCAGCCCCTGGTCCAGGTATCCAGGTTCCCAGGGCATCTGCTTCTTACAACTGGGGGTGGTGGTGGGAAGTGTGCCCCCCAAACCTACTGTGGTGGAGCAGAGTGTCTGTCTGCGGGGAGCCCTGGGGACGCCAGGATGGAGGTGTGAACTGCCCCTTGTGCTCATCACTGAGGGCCTGGCCTTGAGCCTCTGACCTTTCAGCTCCCAGGGCTCCAATGTGCCAGGTTCTCAGTCCTGGAGGGAAAGGAGCACAGATGGCCAGCTTCTGGGGTGGCGCCTCTGCTCGCTCATTCATTTATAGACACTTACTGAGGTCTACTGTGAGGTCTACTGCCAGGCAGTGTCCGAGGACTGGTCACTAGGCACCGGTGAGCTGGAGGGACATGGTCCCTGTCCTCGTGGAGGGAGCCCAATAAAGACAAATTAAGCTGCTTGGAAGGAGAGACCTGGAAGCGGCGGGAGAGAAACGTGGGGACACAGCTCTTGGATGGATGAGGAGGGGTCCAGGGAATGATGTGACACTGAGCCTGAAGACGTGGCCAGGTGAAGTGGGGACCATGTGTGTCAGAGCGCTCAGAGCAGCTTCTATGTGACGGTGAAAACCTGGAAACCATAACCTACATGTGTCTCAGCAGAAGTGGGTGACTGAACTATTTCCACAAAACCTGCAGCTGTATATGTTTTAGAAATTTTTATTCTCTTTAAGCTTGAAATATTTCACTTTTTGAAAGTGATGCTGGGAGTGTCCATCTGGCAGCAGGAATGGCATGTGCAAAGGCCCTGAGGCAGGAAAGAACTTTTCCAGTGAGGACATAGTGAAGGCCTGGCTTTTGTTCTGGAGGCCACACCACTCTGGGCATCTCTCTGTTTGAAGGTCTGCTCTCAGCTGTCTCTGAGACCAGGGGAAAGGCCTTTTACTGAGTCTTGGGAAGGCCTTCGAGGTGTCCTGGGTGTCGGCTGGAGGTCAGGGTAATGGTAGGAGATTGAACCATGGGGGACAGAGCCTGCCTAGGCCAGGTTTGTGGGAGGGGAGAGCCTTCGGAGTGAGTCAGCCTCTTTGGCTGGAAGCAGCAAGCCTAGTTGAGCTTCTGCCAAGTACCCAAGGACCCGCGGTGATTCCTCTCCCCTTTTGTGGAGGAATTTGCCTGCCGAACAGGCCATCTGTGTGAGGTGAGTCACTGTTTCCCCATTTTGTTCATCACAGTCACCTCTGAGTGGGTCTGTTCAGCCTCAGCTGCACTCGGATGGACTTTGACACCTGGACCAGCCAGCTGCATGTGCTGCAGCTTTGTGTCCACGTGCTGCTCTCTGAAACTTGGTCGGGGGTCCCGAACCCTGGAAACAGGGGCTGCAGATTGAGGGCCACTGGTCTGGTCCAGGACCTCGCTTTTCTGATGGGGAAATGGAGGTCCACAGAGGGGAGGTGTCCGATTTGAGGTCGCTTCGAGAAGGAAGGAAGTGAGGGGCCTGGCTGCCATTTGCAGTCCTGAGGACTTGCTCCTGGCCCTGAACATGGGTCTTGGTGTCCCTAGCCGAGATCAGCCCTGCTGACCTCTCCTGAGGAAAGATGCGTGGAGTCTGACTCTGGCCCCCGAGCCTGGCGGGTGGGGTGGGAACGCGGGTGTGAGATTCTGGCCAGGGGCGGCTGCACCTGCAGGTGCTTCCTGCAGACGCTCTGCTGGGGAGCACCGCCCTCCCCCTCTGTGTGACTCGCTGGCTGCCGTGTCCTCCAGCATCTCCTGGCTGCAGAGCGGCCTGCAGGACCTGCTGGGCCTCGTTCGGGCTGGCCTGTGACTGGTGGTGGTTAGCAGGGGCTGGGGATTGCGTGAGAAAATGCTGTGTGACTCACAGTCTTCTCTGGGCCTCTGTGTCCCCAGCTAACTCAGAGGATGTAGTTCGGTGAGGGGCAGGGCTGGCCCCTCCCAGCTCTGACATCTGTTAGTTCTGAGTCTGATGGAGAGGCGAGGGCAACTACACGCTCTCTCACTGAGCTAAAGGCTTTGCACGCATTAGCTCATGACTCCTTTGTCCACGAGGCTACAAAGGAATCCGTTGAAGCGCAGAGAGGTTGAGTTAACAGCCTCTTGCCCAGAGTCGCACAGCTAGTCAATGACACAGCTGGGACATGAACCCAGGTGGTCTGTCTGTGTGTGGTCTTCATCACCACTGTGATAGGCTGAGTAATGCCACCCCCCTTCGCCCCCTCCCCGCCAAAGATGTTGACATCCAAATCCCTGCAACTTGGGCATATGGTGCCTACGAGGTAAAGGGACCTTTCGGATGTGATCCAGTTAAGGATGCGGAGGCGGGAGGTTATCCTGATGATCCAGGTGCGCCCAGTGTGCCCACTGGGTCCTTGTGAGAGGAAGGCAGAGGGCGATTTGAGTACAGACCGGAGGTTAGAGTGATGCAGCTTGAGAAAGACTCGGCTGGAGAAAGTGACTGCTGGCTTTGAGACGGAGGGAACGAGTCATTACCCAAGGAATGCGCAGCCTCTAGAAGCTGGAAAAGGCTGGGAACAACCCCCCCCTCTCCCCCCCCAACCCCCACACCCCCCACAACAGCCTCCAGAAGGAACCAACCCTGCCCACACCTTGACTGTCACCCAGGAAACCCGACTCCAGACTTCTTACTTCCAGGACGTTAAGACGTTAAGATAATAAATTCATGTTATTTTAAGCCACTACATGTGTGGTAATTTGTTACAGCATCCATAGGAAGCTGACACAACTATGTTCTAGTCACCCATTGTCTTCCAGCCAGCTCTCCTTTCTGAATCCAGATTCGGTTTTGAATTCTGAGGAGTGGAAATCGAATCTGAGGAGGTGACTGCTCAGCTGGGAGCCAGAGGAAGAGTCCCGGGAAAGGTGTTTCAGGAAGAAACAGCCCGCGCCCCGGCTCCGAGGGGAGAACGGATGTGCTTGAGGAGCAAAAGGCTGCCGGTGTGGCTCGTGTGGAGTGAACCAGGAGATGGGGTCGGGGAGGGAGGCAGGCGGGCTGCAGCCTGCAGGGCCTCTTAAGTCATGGCGAAGAGTCCAGGGTTTATCCCAAGGGCCACGGGAACCCCTGGAGAGACTAGAACTGGTTTGTTGTATAGAAGGCCATAGGCTGCCATGGGCAGTGCATTGCATAGGAACCAGATGGAGGCAGGGAGGCCAGGCAGGAGGCTGCTGCGGTCGTCCTGTGAGATGCGATGCTGGCCTGAACCAGGACAGTGGCTGTGGAGGGGAAGGGAGATGGCAGAGTCCATATGTCATTTGGAAATAGAATCCTCAGGGCCTGATGGGTGGTTGCAGGTGGCTGACTGTGCTGGTGAGCTGCTGCTGTGTAACAGATGACTCAAAACTTGGCAGCTTGAAACAATGATAAGCATTTGTTATCTCATGGTTTTTGTGGGTCAGGAATTCGGGAGTGGCTGAGCTGGGTGGTTCTGGTTCGGGGTCTCTCTTGAGGTCGCTGTCAAGATGTTGGCTGGAGCTGCCGTCATCTGAAGGCCCGAGTGGGGCTGAAGGTCCATCTTCGAGGTGCTCCCTCCCATGGGGCAAATGAATGCTGGCTGTTTGCAGCAGGTCGCAGCTCCTCCCCATGGGGCCTCTCCTTGGGGCTGCCTGAGTGCCCTCACAGCACAGCAGCCGGCTCCGTTCAGAGCGGGTGATCCAAGAGAGAGCTGATAGAAGGCACCGAGACTCTCGTGACCTAGCCTGGCGTCGTGTGTCATCATTGCCACACATCCCATTGGTTGCACAGGTTCCGTGTGGGAGGGGACACATGGGCTGTGACTACAGGAGCTAGGATCCCAGGGGCCACTTGCAGGCTATTTACACAGAAGCCTGGGGAGGGTGGACTCAGGATGACACCTGGGTTTTGGGCCCAAGGGGCTGGGTGAATGGGGGTGCCCTTTACCGAGAGAGGGGGCATGTTTTGGGTGAAGGCAGGTGGGAATCAAGCACTCTCTCTTGGCCCCATTTGGAGGACTTCACTCTATGTTAGAAACTCTTCTCTCTACGGCTGCTCGTTTGGGCTTCGTGCTCAGAGTTGGGACACTTGGTCAGGCCCAGTTCGCATCTGTTCCTTGATGACACCTGGGTTTGGGCCAGGGACCGAGAGTAAGACCAGGTATTCCTTTACCGAGAGGAGGGGGCATGTTTTGGGTGAAGGCAGGTGGGAATCAAGCACTCTCTCTTGGCCCCCATTTGGGAGACTTCACCTCTATGTTAGAAACTCTTCTCTCTACGGCTGCCTCGGTTTTGGGGCTTCCGTGGCTTCAGAGTTTGGGGACACTTGGTCAGGGCCCAGTTCGCATCTGTTCCTTGAGCCAACTCCATGTCAGGCTCATGGACTGAGAGTTAAGAACCAGGTATTCTTAGGTTCAAATCCCAGCTTAGTCATTTGAAGGCTGTGTGACCCTGGGCCAGATACTTAGCCTCTCTGGGCTTGTTTCCTCATCTGTAAAATCAGTGCACTTAGCTGTCATGTGGTGAGACTCAGAGAGGATGGGACTGATGCGCTCAGGCCAGGGCCTGGCTCTCCCGGACCTCTCTGGACCTCAGACCTCTGCGTTTTTCTGTGAGTAGTCATGTCGCCATCAGAACGTCCCAGGTCGCCGGGCGGATTTGATTGGGAAGGATTTCAAAAGAGTCTGTTGAGCTTCTTTTAAGTAGGTGATGCAAAAATTCTGGGGACAGCAGGCGTAATTATTACTCACAGGGAAATGCAAATATTTTTATGAATATCCTATGAAAAATTGAGGCTTTTTTTTTTCATGAGCAAATAGTCCTGTTTATTTCTCCAACAAAATAGTCACAGTTGTGCTGCGGGGCCGAGTTACAACTGCCAGTGGCTTTCCTCAGGGGTCGGCTCACCTCCTCCTCCCCACTCCCCACTTTCTCTTCTCTTTTAATCCAGAGAAAACATAGCGGAGACAAACGCAACCACGTTTGGGCTTTGCTGAGAGAAGGGGGTTACTTTTGCAGTGAAAAGTTAATTTTTGTGGCCAGAATTTCTCAACTGTGAAAACCGGTGCGGGCAAAGCGTAGTAAGCCCAAAAAATACATTTGAAAAATGATTTTCCTTGGAAAGGACCTTTTTTTAAAGAAGGCCATTCGTGTTTGCAAGAGGAGGACGGGGGTCTGCTTCCTCATGAAGGAAATGTTCTCTAAAGTCCTAAAGAGACACAGGGGAATAGAGGAAAAGGGGAGCCACGGGGAGGGGAGGCGTGGGGAGCCAGGATGGGGAGTGAGAGGCCTTACGCCGGTGTTAGCTTAGCTCCCGCCCAGTGCCTGGCACGGTGCTAGTGCTTTAAGTGCACTCTGTATCTGACGTTTACAAAGGGCATTTGGTTATGATATCAGTTAGGTGATGAGGGCTCAGAGAGGTTGGGGAAGTGGCCTATGGTCACTCAGCTCCTGGATGGAGGTGTCAGAAGTCCAACCTGCCCGTCTCTTTCTATGATGCCCTGGGAGAAGGGGCCCTTGGTCCAGGGTCGGGATAGCTACCACAGGGAGATGTTGATGATGATGGTGGTGGCAGCGGCAGTGATGGCGATGGTGGTGATATTAATAATGATGATGGTGTCAGGGATGGTGGTATTGGGGGTGGTGATGGTGGTGATGATAACGGTTACATTTTGTGAGGCTCCTCCTCTAGGCTGGGTACTTGCACATTTGGCTCTAATTCCTAGCACAGCGATGCAAATTGAGTAGCAGCATCTTTGCAGGAGAAAACGCTGTGTGACTAAGCAAGGCCACACCACTGGTGTGTGGTAGGGCTCAGATAACATGCAGTGATACCCACTTCCCCCTGACATTGTGGTGACGAGGCCTCAGGGCATCAGCACCCCCGGTAAACTGCAGCTGTCACTCAAGGGCAGCAGCCTCTGGTCAAGGTGCCCAGTCTTCGTGCTGCCCTTGGCAGCAAGGGTTTCCTGGGAGGGACCGTCCCAGCCTCTCCCCTGCTCCCTCCACAAAGCCACACCAGAGGCCTCCTTGCTCTCGGGCTCAGTGTGCTGGGGAGGGGCTGTGTCTTCCCATCCCCATGGCGACCAACTCCCAGGCCTGGTGTTGGTTTGGGTTTTCCTAATTGAGGTGTGGGTTCCTTCTGGTGTGGCTGAGGTTTGTCTGCTCTGGGAACCCGACTGCGGTGTGGCCATGAGGTGGGGCCCGGAGGTGCTGGGACCTGCCCACAGGCCACAGACCCCACATGCCCGTGCCACCTCCCACGCCTCACACCACTTCAACGATGCACTTCCTTTGAAGAACATTCTGGAGGTTTCAGGTTCTTGAGGCTGACAGCTACAGCACCACGAAATGTCCTGGGGTCAGGATAACTGTGTATCTTCGCCTCCCCAGGTCCTGTCCACAGGGTGGAGCCGGCCTCAAGGCCTGGGTGTGCTGATGCCCGCTCCCGTCTGCCCGCCATGGTTTTTGCTCACCCTCTCAGGGGGTCCTGGAGCAGCAGAAGGCCCTGACTAGAGCTGTGTTCAGCTCCCAGGCCGGCTAACAGGACCCAGAAAGGCTCAGCCCTCCCCTCCTCTGCTCCCCTCTTGCTTCGCTGAGGTTGGGCAGGGTGTCCCCTGGCCTGGCTGTGCCAACACCAGAGCATCAGCCTTTGGACGGGCCTGGGGCTGGCTGCAGTGTTCGGGGCCCATCCCAGCTCTCTGAGGTGGTAAGAAGGACCAGTGCCCACCATGTGGTGAAGGTGGTGGTGGTGTTAGGCTGTGGAGAACATGTTTGGGTAGAAGAGGCTCTGTGCCCCCCAGACTCCTCCTCATCCCTCTCTCCCCCACCCCTGGGTCCTGTGCTCAGCTAAGAAGGCGCTGGACACACTCCAAGACACCAGGCTAGCTGCTGCTTCCTGCCCTGAGGACTCATGGACTCAGGCCACCCAGCATCAATGGCACGGTCCCCGCCTGAGGAGATCGGGGCCAGAGGTGCCTTTGGTGGCCCCTTGTGTTGTGACTTTTTTTCTAAACATCCAATCATTGGGAATTATAGACGCGTCTCCACCTGGGGCCACCAGATCCCAGCCTCCCACTTGAGCGCGCTTTGGGACAGTGTGGTAACTGAGGAGCCGAGGGCAGGGGCTGGGGGAAAATTGAGGAGGAGTCACCTTTTTTTAATATATATATATATATATATATATTTTTTTTTTATTGATGTCAGAGAGGAAGGCAGAGGGAGAGAGAGATAGAAACATCAATGATGAGAGAGATCATTGATCAGCTGCCTCCTGCACGCCCCACACTGGGGATTGAGCCCGCAACCCGGGCATGTGCCCTGACTCTGAATCTAACCTTGACCTCCTGGTTCATAGGTGATGCTCAACCACTGAGCCACGCTGGTTGGGCATCCAGGAAACTTCACAGAGGAGGGTACCCTGAGGCAGACACCCTACAAGTGCTGGGTATTTCCAGAAAGTGAGACCCACAAAAGTAGGATGAGGCCCTGGTCCTGTATTTGCAAGCTCCATCCTCCCCACCCCGCACCTACCCATTTGGCTCTCTTCTTGTCCATTTACCTGCCAGGATCTCCAAGAAAAATTCTTTTGAAAAAAAGGGGTTCTGTTGCCCTGCCCTGCCTGGCACCATCTGCCTGATCCCAGATGAGAAAGCTGAGGACAGAGGGGTGGTGCTTTCTCCTGCTCCCCAAGTGGCCCGTCTCCCTTTCACAGTGGTTGCCAAGTGCGTTGGGTTGGACAAAGTCCCCTGCAGGCCGAGGTCACCTCGAGTACACATAGGCTGTAATCACGTCCCTTTGAAAAGGCTCGAGTCACTGCGTGACGCTGCCCCCGATCGGGCCCTGTAATTGGGATCGTGCCTTGTTTGGGGCTGAATGAAAAGAGACTTTGAACCAGTGAGATGCCACATACCTCCCTCATCAGCTTCACCCGGGGGCGGGCGGGGGCGGGGGGCCACTCTGGTCCTGACAGCAGTGTCAGCAGGAGCGAGGGCAGGAGTGGAGGCAGCAGACACAGGGGTCCCTCCCTCGTGAGAACCCGGCCTTCTCCTCCGCTGTGCCCTGGCCTCGGAGAACGCCCACGGTCTTCCCATGGTGTTGTTTTCTGGAAAACCAACTCTGTTGGCAGTGCTGTGGAAACTGAGTCTTGAAAGCTTACCTGGGCAGAAAGGAATGGAGCAGATTCTTTAGCTGCACAGACGTCAAAGGCTAAATTGTAACACTACCTTCCATTTGACCGGCCGAGAGGGCGTGAGTCATCAGCATCTCGTGGCTGGGAACACAGAGCATCCTTCCCACGTACGGTCACTAGGATACCTGAGAACCTCCCAGACCTTGATCACAGTGTGCTGAGAGCAGCTTCATGCTCCCCCCTCCGCCCCCCGCCACCTCCCCATATGTATATTCTAAAGACTACTAGCCAGCAACGTAATTCGGATTTCTAACAAATTTGCTCCCTCCCGTAAGCATAATGCTGACCTTTCCAACCCTCCTGGCCCTTGCGACCCATAGGCCATTCCGTGAATTGACGGGAGAAAGGGGCCTCCTTGGAATCCTGGGGCCGCTGTAGCCTGTGCCTCTCTCTACCCTGTGTCCTTGTTCCTTTAGCCAGCAGCGCCCTAAACTGTTTTGGAAGGGAGGGTGGCTGTTTCTGTGCTGCCTCTGGTTACACCTGGCACCATCCAGGGGCTTTCGATCTGAACGGTGCAAGCTTGGGGAGGCCCATGGCGAAGTTCCCCGACGGAGGGAAAGGCAAGCGCAAAGGCCCTGAGAGCAGCTACAGGGAGGGGAATAAAGCTTGGGGAGAGGATGGCCAGAGAATGAGCTGACCCGTGGGTGATGGGCAGGCCTGGGAACTGGCCATCTGGCTGCAGGAGCTGGGCTGGGCCCGGAGCAGGTGGGAGGTTGTGGTTGTAGCCCCTTGTAGGCCTGACAGCCCTCCCAAGTGGGGAGGTGGGCCTAGGGCAGCTGGGGCCACAGGGTAGGCCTGGCCACCTCAGGATACTGAGAAACAAGCAAGTCCAACTGAAATAACAAACAGTATCAACACTTCAGTCATGACATATGCAATTTAATAACCTACCAGCATACTTACAAGCCAAATATTTGTCTGGAAGTGGTGACCTCTTTGAGGCAGGTTTTGTTTGTTGTTAAGACGCAGAACCTTGCCCCAGCCCGTCCGAGTTATGGAGGGGCTGGCTTTTATGTGATTTGTTAGAGGAACTGGAGGTGGGTATGCGTGGGGAGGCCATTCAGGGCCTCCGTGGCCTTTTGGGGGACACGCTGCTGAGAGTGGTTGAGAACTGCTGAAATAAAGCCTCTGGTGTCTGTCTTTCTTGCTAGATTGGGTGCCCTAAGAGGGGGGAGTTACTAGAGCATGACACCCCATCCATCTTGCCTATCACCATGTCCCCAGTGCCTGCATAGCACTCAGCATTTAGTAGATGCGCAACACCTGGTGGTTGAGTGAATTGGTGAATCTGTGTTAATTTTCTTAAGTTAATGGATAAGTTCATTGATAAAAAAATCGCGCGCGCGCACACACACGCGCGCTCGTGTATGTATAAAATAGACTCCTGGTTTCTGTAGACTGGCCACCTGAGAATTAACTGAGGAGCCTTTCAAGATGTCACATTCCTGGGTTCCAATCACAGAAAGTTGGGGTGCAGCCTAGGAGTCTATTGTCAAGAGTACTTCATTGGTTTCTCAAAAAAGTAAACATAGGGGTACAGAATGAGTCACCCCAAAAGGTGCCTCTGTGGTATGTGATTATTTTGAGCTAAAGGCAATTGAAATGGGGCTCACAAGAAACTGCTACCTCTCCCTTAAAGAATTTAAATTACAGGCTTTGCCCATAATAAGGGTTATTACCAGAAAAAACTTTATGATCTATCTATAGGGAGGGCAAACTTCTAATTACTGCACATCTGCTCTTCTTTTCCTGCAATGATCTTCCTCCCCTATGAAGCCCCAACATGCCTTATCTCATCCTTAATTCAGAATGTTGTATACACCTCATGTTACCGGTCTGTCTCTGAACCTCTCATGTATGTGAGATCTTTGACTCTCTTGTATATGTGGGGTTCCCATACATATGTATTTAATTAAATTTGGTTATTTTCTTTTGTTGCTCTGTCTCATGCAGATTTTCTTTAACTCTAAGTATTAGAATTAAAGAAAAACAAATGAACCTTGAATGGTAGAGGAAAATTTCTTCCTCCCCCACACCAGCAATTCCGCTCATAGGTATATACCCAGAAGAATTGAAAGCAGGGACTTACATCCATAGCAACACTATTCTCAGTAGCCAAAAGGTCGAAGCGACCCAAGTGTCCGTCAATGGATGAGTGGATAAACAAATTATGTTTCCACACACAACTGAATATTATTCAGCTTTAAAAATGGAATGAAATCTGACACACTACAACATAGACGAATCTTGAGGACATTATGCTAAGTGAAATAAACCAGTCACAGAAGGACACATATTGTATGATTTCATTTATATGTGGTCCTTAGAGTAGTCAAATTCATAGAGGTAGAAAATAGAATGTTGGTTGCCAGGGGCTGGGAGTGGAGGGAATGGTGAGTTGCTTGATGGGTATAGACTGCAGTTTACCTAAAAATGGTTAAGAGAGTCAATTTTATGTGGTGTATATTTTACCACACACACAAAAAGTGCTTCATCCCAGCCAGGTCTGGGGATGACGAGGGTGGGAATGGGGGAGTGGAAGGGATATGGATTGATGATGCTGATGGCCCTTTGAGGCTTTGCAGCCTGTGAGTGGCTGAGACGACAGCATTGGCTTTACAGCCTTCGTGGCGGAGGGGGGGGGAGGGGTGGGGAGTGGCTGCATATCCTGACCTCTGCCCCTCAGGAGGCCGGGCAGGCTCCTGAGTGGAGGCCACATGGCCTGTCCACTGGGGCAGCTGCTGCCCACCTCCAGCTGATTGGTTATGGGAGTGAAGTCCAAAATGGATTTGTATGTGAAATCTCCTAATGTTTAGATCTTGACTGTTGGGTCAGTGAACAGGCAAACAACCCACATGTGGGTCAAACAGAACAAGTATGCAGCCTCGGGTCTGGGGTGGCGTCTATTTCTTGGAGCTCACAGTCTCGGGCCACAGCGAGAAAGGTCCCGTTCCAGGTCCTCTTACAGGTGTTATGACACGTCCGACGTCTGATACCGGATTTCTCTTTGATCTCTGAGAATTACTCTTGCTTTCAGTGCACCTGGAGGGAGGGTGTCTACAGGGTGAGGGAGAGTGCCTGGGGTCTGGATTCTGCTCAGCCTGGGGTCGTGGCTCTGCCATTAGTGAGTTGTGAGGCTGTAGGCTACTCGCTTCTTTCTCCCCCCATGCCTGTTCCTTATCTGACCCATGGGAATTAGTAACAGTTTCACCTCACAGAGTTAGAACGAGGACTCCGGGAGGGTGCAGGTGCGCGGCCTGGCCCAGGGCAGGGCCGGTGGGAGGGCTCTGCAGTGTGTGCATGCGTGTGCGCGTGCGTGACCTGGCTGAGCAAAGAGCCAGTGTGGCCTCGGACAGGCCATCGGCTGGTGAGTTACGCAACCTCGGACATCTGTTTCCTCATCTGTGATGTTGGCCCAGTGATTTTTTCCCCCAAATAATCATTTTAATGAGGCTTAAACAAGATAATGTTTAATGTGCCTGGCCACAGCACATGCCCAATTCACATTTGTTCTGTCTTTTGGAGTCTGAGGGCTTTGTCTTCTACACAGACTTGAGACAAGGGAGCTGGGGCTGGTTGGCCAAGTTGAAGACCAGAAGAGCAGGTTGCAGAGAAAGGGACCAGGGCCCTGTCCTTTCCCCGTCAGTTCCCTCTCCTACTTCCCGGCTGATAGAATGCAGGTCCTGGTCCTGTCCTCAGAAGCCCACCCACTTGCTGGTGGGAGACATGCCTCAGCTTCCCAGGGCAGCGTGGATGAGTGAGGAATCCCATTCATTGAGACCAGCTCTGTGCCAGCCTGGAACGCACACTGGGAGCTGGGCCCAGAGCCAAGCTCCACTGGTGTCCTTGGGTTTGCTGGTTGGAGAGAGGGATCCTTGCCCTGCCCAGAGCCATTCTGGAGGGTTAGAGACTGTACACTCACTCACCCAGAGCCGGGAGCATGCCCAGGGTGCCAAGATCCTGCCCAAGGACCCTACGTCTCTCTAATCAGACCCCAAACTCTACAGGCGCTTGGTGTGTTGATCATATGAAAGAGGGTGAAAGGCCCTTAATATTCCGAGACACTGAAGGGCCTAAAGGCCTATGTGACCTTTGGCGAGTCTCTGACAGGTGATACCTAAGGCCACTCAGAGCGTGGGGGCAGGTGACAGCATCTCAGTCCTTGGGGGGCTGGCCACAGGACGCAGAGTGCCTCCAGGTCCAAGGCCCAAACGCTGATGAGTTCAGGGACACCTGGGCCAGAGCCAGCGCCCCATCACTGCTTGCATACGTGAGTGCTCTGACATCTGTCCACCATCGCCCGGATAAGGAGTGATGGGGATGATGGGAACACGCTATGTGTGCAGCTTACTCAGTTCTACATGGTCGCTGCATAGTCGCATTATGTGTGCATGTTCATGACATGTGTGTCTTCATTGTATGTTCATTATGTGCCTATTATTGAGTATGTTCATGATGGGTGTGCTCATTGTGTGCATGTCCACTGTGTGCATGTCCCTAGTGTGTGCATGTTCATCACGTTTGCACACTGCAGAGGACATGAGGTGTGCTGGGGCCCTTCAGGAGTCCTTCCAGCCTTGAGAAATGTCTTCTGAGACCCTGGGGTTTGTGAGGATGAAGAAGGGGGTACCCAAGACAAGTGGAAATTAAAGTTCTTGTCCCCAACCTCCGACCTCCATATGAGGAAGGTGAATTCACACGAAATGAGGACAAAATGAGGCCATGAGGGGATCATTTCCACAAGGATTTCCTGAGCCTACAGGGAAGGTTATGGTCTAGTCCGGGCCAGATGCCAGGCACCCAGCGGGGTGAACAGCAGTGGCAGATGCTGAGGAAGATCAGGGCGCCTGGTGGGGGCACCTGCATGGGTGACTGGAGGGGCTCCACTGCTGCTGCTGGTCAGGGGAGCTCAGGCCAGAGCTCACTGGGAGGACATGCTGGATTGAGACCAGTGGGCCAGCGGGGGATGGAGTGCTTGGAGTGTGTCACCGACTGGACCTCGAGCTCCCTCCCCCAGCTGTCTGCTAGTCGGGTGCTGGGGACAGGCTCCCTGGGATGGGACACAGGCTTTGGAGCCTTGGACAAGACCAACATCAACTGACATCTGTCCTCCATCTCTGCAGGGGGCGGAGGAAAACGCAAAGGGAAAAGCAAGAAGTGGAAGGAAATCCTGAAGTTCCCTCACATTAGCCAGTGTGAAGACCTCCGGAGGACCATAGGTGAGCTTCCGGCCTCGAGGGGGGTTGGGGAGGGGCTGGGGGCGCAAGGGGCTGTTAACCCCCACACAGTGAGTCCAATACAAATCACTATCGCCATGATTCCAGCAGGGCTCCAGGCCGATGTCCTTGCTAATTGACGTAAAGACGCAACAACGTCTTATTGAGTATTTGGTGTGTGCTGGGCAGAATTGTCTCTGTTACCCTTTGAGGCGGGTTCTGTTATTTTACTCCCCCATTTCGGATGGGAACATCGAGGCGCCGAGGGTTCTGTAACTGGATGGAAGTGACACAGCCTGTGGGAGGGTGGCGGAGGGGACCAGGCCCAGTACTGAGCCCCGACTCGTAACTTTCCACCTTCTTTTGGGGCCCATGGGTCGTGCCCTTGGGAAACGGCCCCAGGCTTTGAGAGCCAAGAGTGAGGTGAGCATCTGCACCCCCCTCTCCTCTGGCGGGGGATGTCAGTGCTCAGCGAGGGCCACCCTGCTCCGTGGCACAGCTTCCACCTGGCCAGGTACCTCCAACAGCCACAAATGTCCCTCTCCTTCTGGTCCACCTGGCCCTGCCCTCATCACTTCCGCTTCGGGGCACCCTTGGGAGCATAGGATTCACCTCAGCATTTCTCTGCCCATGGGCCCCACCCCAGGGGTCCTTCCAGGCCCATGGACGTCCCCTTGGCAGGGCCCGCTCCCCTGGGGAGGTGTGAGACACGTGTGTGCTGGCGTGGGGACGTGAATTCTCTGTTCTCCCGGAGGACGTTGAAAAGACTCTGTGTGCGAGTGCAGTGCGAGGAGAGCGGGGAAACACGCCGCCGCAAACCGGACTAAGCCGTGGCCCCGGCCCCAGCGCGGGGCCTTCTGCCTGTTTACAGTCCGTCGCCCTGGTGTTTGCCCAGCCTCTGCTGGGGTCCTGCCGGAGGCTCTCTTCAATAAGAACCTCATTGCTCCTCCAGACCAAGACACAAGCCAAACAGCGGCACAAGCCGCATTTATTTTCCTTGTGGAGTCGTGAGCTCACTTTCTGAAGCTCTTTGGGAGGATGTCCCAGGACAGGCTCGGGCTGAGGTGAAAGGGCATCTTGGGCCCAGAGGACAGCGTGGGGCGGGGTGGTGGGAAGGCTCTTGATCAGAGGGAAGGGCAGAGCCCCCGGGGACCCAGGGACCCGGGACGCTGCCCCCTCTGGATTGCCCAGAACAGTGGCCCGTGAGGCCATGCCCCCCTTGCCCCTGCACTGCCCTGCCCTGCAGCCAGGGTGACTCTGGAAAATGAAAACTGAATCCCCTGCTGAAACCTCTGTAGAGTTCTCCATCCCACCCAGAATAAAACCCAAACCCCTGACTGTGGCTTAGAAGCGCTCTGTCCATTGGGTGAAGCCTAGAGACCCCTTCTCAGAATAATGCTCTTATGTGTGTCAAATAAAATGCATGAGGTTATTAGATATAGTTATTAGATATTTTAAAATATTTTTATTGATTTTAGAGAGGAAGGGAGAGGGAGAAAGAGATAGAAACATCACTGATGAGAATCATTGATCAGCTGACTCCTGCACGCCCCCTACTGGGGATCGAGCCTGCAACCCGGGCATGTGCCCTGACTGGGAATCAAACCGTGACCTCCTGGTTCATATGTTGACGCTCAACCACTGAGCCACACCAGCCGGGCAGTTATTAGATACTTTTAAATTTTATGATATTGAAGTATATGTGCTTCTTTGTTAATACTTTATTTTTTTTAAATATATTTTATTGATTTTTTACAGAGAGGAAGGGAGAGAGATAGAGAGTTAGAAACATCGATGAGAGAGAAACATCGATCAGCTGCCTCCTGCACATCTCCCACTGGGGACGTGCCCGCAACCCAGGTACATGCCCTTGACCGGAATCGAACCTGGGACCCTTGAGTCCGCAGGCCGACGCTCTATCCACTGAGCCAAACCGGTTTCGGCTGTTAATACTTTAAATAGTAAGGTCTACTAGCTACTGTGATACTGAATTTGCGAAGAGCGTGATACTTCCAGATATCTGTAACAACGGTGTTAGGAACGGATCTGTGATTTCTGTTGCTGACAAGTCCCTGGCACTGCTAACATGATGGTGGGTTGTCGACATTTGTGACCGAGGGAAGTGCTCATTTTCAGTTAGAGTTGGTGACAAGAAAGATGACATGTGTCTCCATCCAAGTCCCTGGGTCCCCTAAGTCTTGTTCATGGACCTCTTGGCAATGCCCTTTCTCCCCTGGCCCTCGCCTATGTCTTGGATCGATGACTCCCTCCTCCCCAGTCCCTAGCTGCAGGGGTCGCCTTTTCGTTCTCCGGTTCTTCGAATACCCCAAGCTTGTCTCCAGCCTGCACTGCAGCCTTTGGAACTGCTGTGCCCGCCGCCTGGAATGCTCTTCCCCACAAATTCTCCAGGGGCCTTTAGGGCTCAGCTCAGATATCACCTTCCCAGCCAGCCGCCAGAAAGGAGGCAGACTCTCCCTGCCTTTGCTGCCTTTCACACGGTGCTGTTTATTAATGTTCTCTGCCGTCACTCCATCTGAAGTCACCTTTTGAGTCGTTGACCTGTGTATTTTCTGTCTCCCCCCCCTGGACTGGATGTCCCATGACAATAGTGACTGTGTCTTGTCTAGAACAGTGCCTGGCACATAATAGAAGTTCACTAAATGTTGGGTGCTTGAAGGAATCAATGAGATAAAATATTAGAAATAAGGTTTTTAAAACAAAATTGTGACATGTACTTGCTTTGCCTAAATTTAATCTTAGCCAGTGGTTTAAACCTTAAGTCATAAAAGTTTAGACGTAGGAGGAACCTTAGAAAGCATCTACTTGAATACCGCCCCCCCCGCCCCCCCAATTCTTACCTGATAGATGAGCAAACTTCGCACGATCACATGGCTGGGCTACAGTAGTCTCTCGTCCACTAAGTGGGGAAGGCACGGTGGCTCCTGGCCCAGGCCAGTTCCCCTAAGGCTGCACTTTGGCTCATTCTCACGGTGATGTTAGGTTTCCACAGAATCCTCCACTCCAGGAACTGGAGAGCATCCTGTCCAGCCCATTTCAGACCTGAGTAAAGAGGCTCCAAGAGGCCCCTGGCCCTGAGTGGCAGCTTTCACTCCCCAGCATCATACTGACTCCTTTTGGGCACCAGCTCCCACCAGTAATCAAAGCAGAGACTTATTAGGCACTCAAAGCGACAGACGTTTCTGTCTGATTCTCTGTTTATTTTATCTTGTAAAAGTGGGTTGTAGGTGCATTTGTTTATTCAACAAGTGTTCACTGAGCAATTATTATGAGCCCCTGGAGCTCATGCATGGCTTTGCCCAGGAGACAGAGAGAAATAAAGCGGAGATAACAAGTTGCAAAAGTTCTGTGATGGAGGAACAGGTTGCTGAGCTGGGACAAAGTATCAAGGGTCTACACCCATCAGGAACATGACCTTCTCCGGAAGAGGTGGCATCACTCTGAGCCTCCCAGGGCACCCCTTTGTGTGAGCTCCCTGCGGGCATGGACCACGTCCTGTCCATCTTGGAGTCTCCGTTGCTGGCACAGTGAGGGGATGGGTGGGTGGATGGGTTGATAAAGAAGCGGAATGGATGTTGCTCTCCTCCCAGCCCAGACACTGTGATTGGCAGCGATGAGTATTAAGATAGAAATTCTTTGCCACACAAGTGTGAGCCCCAGACATGAGTAACTGGTCTTAGCCAGCCCTGGCGGAGGACAGGCGGGCCATGCGAGGAGGAAGGGGCTCTCTATCGTCTGCTTGATGAAATATCAAATAATGACATTATTAGTTATTCAGCTAGTTGTTCTCATAAGATAATGAGAGGGCCCAAATCAAAGGACTGCTCAGAATGTCCAAAGCTTGGAAGGCGAGAGCGTCATTGTGAAGATAAAAGATTGTTGAGGTCTGCAAATATTTCTCAGTGACGCAGAAAGTTCTGCTGGGGAAAAGTGTGGCATTTTTATTTATTTAGCTCAGGCTCATTGCGTACTTTATTCTTTCATTTAAGAAAAAAAAAAAGCATGAGGGGGCTTGAGTGAAAGAGTTGATTATTCCGCTGTTTGGCAATATTTCTGTAGGAACTGTCCAAAAGCTATATAATAAATCAAGGCCCCCTCCGCACCCCCTGGCGCGACTGACGTTTACGAGGAGGCTGTTCACAGAAATTAGCTGCTGTGGTGCCCTGTGCCCCCACGGACCCACAGGACCGGGGAGATTGCATTTGCCTGGTGGCAGAGCCTCTGACCAAAGCCTTAACCCTTTGCAGGAGCAGAAGCTCTGAGCTGTCGGGGAGTTCCTAGAAGACAGTATAGAACAGCGGTTCTCAACCTGTGGGTTGCGACCCCTTTGGCGGTCGAATGACCCTTTCACAGGGGTCGCCTAAGACCATCCTGCAGATCAGATATTTACATGACGATTCATAACAGTAGCAACATTACAGTTATGAAGTAGCAACGAAAATAATTTTATGGTTGGGTCACAACATGAGGAACTGTATTTAAAGGGCCAGAAGGTTGAGAACCACTGGTGTAGAACCTTAGCATTAAAGAAAAACACCATAATAATGTGAAGACTGCCTTGAACTGGCCTCGGACTTGATAATTCACTCCCTCGGCTTTGCATGTATTCCGTAAACAAGAAACCAGCCTACAGATATCTGTGGAGCCCCTACTATGTGCTAGGCATTGGTGCAGATGCAGAGCTGGGCCACAGGCTGCAGAAACGGGGCAGTCTCGTGGACTGACTCGGTCACTGGCCCTAAGGTCCGATGGTGGCTCCGCTGCTCCCAGCCCAGTGATATTGGACAAGTGGGTTAATTTCTCCAGGTTGCGGTTTCTCTGTCTATGAAATGGGGACACTGATACCAAGCTGGTAGAGCCGGTGGGAGGGCTGGCACAGTGCCTCGCATATGCTATCGAGTCGTGGTCATCATCATTGTAGTCATCATCATCATCATCATCAAGGCCCCGAGGGAGGGCTTTAGAGTTTCCTCAAGAAGCTGAATTGGCTAAGTTTCCTCAAGAAGTTAAATTGGCTACAGGAATGAACGAAGCTAGCTGTTTCTATGCTGACACTTGCCTTGGGGGCATCTGAATCCTACCGTTTCTTAAGTCCCTGCCTCCAGCCTCTTCCTCCTGGAGGCCCACCCAGATAGATTCCTTCTGGGTGCCACACTCTGCCCAGACCCCTGGCTGGTGGGTGGGTTTCTTTGCAAGGACATGTGGTTGTTTTGGAAGGTTGCACCCCAGTGTCCTAACAGGGAAGGCATGGAGGTTTGCTTTATCTGTAAGGTGGTGTTTAAAGGGAGAATTGGCGTCTTATTTGTGCAGTTAAAAGCTGAATGAATAAAGACCGGATCTGCTCTCTGATTCCACCGTGGGGCAGTGGGGACAGTGACACCATGTCCCTCTTCCCTTGGCGTTAGGTCCCCTGATGAGTCTGTGGACTCCAGAGAGGATGATGGTAGGAGCCTCACCACTGTTGCAGACAGGACAGAGGAGTCCCTGCCCGTTTCTTCTGGGATGCTGGCTGGCAGGGATCACCCCATAGCCTGGAACAAGTGGGATCTTAGGGCCTCTGTCCTGCGAGGGTTTGGAGGGAAGCCCAGGCCTGGATTAGCTCAGTCTGACCTGGGACCCCATCTCTGGGATCTCCAGCCTCCTTGTAGGCTGCTCAACTCTGCTGTCTGATCAGCAGTGGCCCCTTAATCCAGGCCACGTGGTCCTGCCTGCACAGTGTCAGTGCTCACTGAGTGGGATGGGGTGGGTGGGTCCTCTCCGGGAGAGCGGCAGGGGCTGGGCTTTGCCTCAGACACCTTCCCTTTCTGCTCACTCCTGCTCAAGGGCCACTGGCCCCTGGGGTTGCCAGGCACTCGGAAAGGATTCCGGGCTCCCGGGACAGGTCCCGCCCACCCAGGGGCCTGAGCGACCCAGTCCCCTTCAGGCTGCCAGGTTAGCACTCGAGCTCTTGATTGCATCGTCAGGGAGACGTCATTCTCGTCCTTGGGGTGATAAGGGCGTGTCACGTCTGTCGTTCAGCCACTTGCCGTCCCCGATAAGGCACAGCATCTGCTCGTCCTTGGAGGGCAAGATAAATTTAGATGTGGCAGATTTAGAACGTCAGGTGACCTTTTCACAGCCGTAGCTCTCAGGAGGGAGAGAGCAGCCCGGCTTGTCTGCCCGCTGTTTTCCAGGCGTTAGTCTCAGCACCCCACAAAGATCAGTAGCCACCGGAGGTCAAGGGGCCCGGTGCTCAGTGCCTGGCAGGAGCTTGAGTGCCTGGGAGATGCTCAGCGATCCTGGTCCGTGGGTTTCGCTTTTGAAGATGCTCAGGATGGCACACCGAGAGGGCTTTTCCAGACGACCTGGCACTGTGATTTTCAAAGGCCGCTCAGTAGGGACGGGATGTGACCCAGAGAGAGCGTCTACCCCCTCAGGGTTTCTTTTTACCTTTTTTTGTTTGGGCCCCTGTGTAAGGTTTTATTCCAGGGTCAAAACCAAGTTTGAAACCCACGGCTCTCGGCCAGGTCTCCCATTTTCCAGATCAGTAAACTGAGTCCCAGAAAGACAAGTGGCTTGTTGAGTGAGGTCTCCCCATGACCTGACTCCAGGCAATCTTTCCCCCACTGTCTCAGTTTGTCATAGCAAGTGCCACAGTCTGGGGCTTAAACACCAGAAATGTATTATCTCCCAGCTCGGGAGGCTGGGAGTCTCCGGTAAGGATGTGGGCAGGGCTGGTTCCTTCTGAGGACCCGGAGGAACAATTCATTCCAGGCCTCTCCCCTAGCTGCTGGCGTGCTGGAATCTGTGGCATTCCTGTGCTGATAGAAGTGCCACCCCTCGCTGCCTTTATTTTCATACGTTGTCCCTGTGTGTCCGTGTGTGAATGTCTATGTCCAGAATTTCCCCCTTTATTATAAGGACACTGGTTATTTTGGGTAAGAGCCCACTCTTACCCTAATGACCTCATGTTAACTGGATTACCTCTGTAAAGGTTCTAGAGTGCTAGGGTCAAGACTCCAATATATCTTTTATGTGGGGACACAATTCAATCCGATTCCCACCTTCTCACATGGTCTGTGGAGGGCAAGTTCCAGGAGCCAGGGCATCCTGATTCCCACCAGGTCTGAGGGCAGACCCTTCCCCCCTCCAGAGCCTGGCTTGGGGTTAACCCCTGCAGGCCCAGGCTCACTGAGTCCCCACAGAACATCTAAGGGAGGATTAACGGCTTCCCAAACCGTGTGGCCTGGTGCTTTTTCATCCCTTCTTTTTGTCGTTGTCGTTATTGTTCCAGTCATGGTAATTGGTAAATTATTTTGCTAAAACACATACAGAAAATTTTAAGGGAAGGCCACCCATAATGTCACCACTCAGCTCTAGCCAGCAGTAACACTTTCTGTATTCCTTCTAGCTCTCCCCTGTGCATATACCCACAGTTGTGTTTCTTCCTTTTTTTTCTTAGTATAATTTCAAAAATATTTTCCCATGTCATTAAAATTCTCTGTAAATGGGATTTATGTCTTTCCATTTGAGACATATTTATTGAGTGTCAGGCACTGAGGCTACACCAGTGACCAAAACACAAAACTCCTCTTCTCACAGCTGCCCTCTCCAGGGGAGTGGTTACCCCGTGGACAGAGGGGAACCAGCCCATTGCCCTCCACCCAGTAGCAGCCAGGCCCCAGTTCCCCCCGCGTGTGGCTGGTTTATTTTCTGTGGGTGATTCTTCCTTTAAGGCAGCGGTTCTCAACCTGTGGGTCGCGAGCCCTTTGGCGGTCGAACGACCCTTTCACAGGGGTCGCCTAAGACCATCCTGCATATCAGATATTTACATTACAATTCATAACAGTAGCAACATTACAGTTATGAAGTAGCAACGAAAATAATTTTATGGTTGGGTCACAACATGAGGAACTGTATTTAAAGGGCCAGAAGGTTGAGAACCACTGCTTTAAGGTATCTTGCATACAAGCCCGCGCCCCGGAGCCCAGCATAAGCCTGAACTGTAAGGGCTTCGTGTCTAGCTCAGGCATATATTGTGCTCTTCGGCGTGGTGTGTCCCCCAGCGTTTGCCATTACAGTGAGCATTCAGACGAACATCGTTGTCGTTCACCGTGACGTTCCCATCTCTGGCTCAGAGGGTGAGAAGGCCCGCACTGTCCTTTCGAAGGCCAGACGCACTGAGCTGAACCCGAGCAGCGGGTGCGGAGGCCTCTGCCTCCTTCGCTTCCCCTGGAACGTTCCGTCTCCAGCTCAGCCTCTGCAGACGCCATTCACCTGAAATACGCTGCCGATGGACAGAGCGAGCGAGGTTTGGTGAGCACCCGGGCCCCGCGTGCCAGCCCCAATCCGCTGCAGTCCCCGGCATGAGAAGGGCTTTTCTGTCCGTGGGAAGGCCTGTCGCCGAAAAGAGGGGAAAAACAAGCTGGTTTATGCAGCGACGGGGACCTCAAACCAGCACAAGAGGCCAGCCGGCCCGCGGCAGCCTGAGCATGACAGCGTTCTGCCCCATAAAGAGGCGCTAGGACAACACTTTTAATGGGCTCTGCCCAGGCTCTATTTACGGAATTTATTTCCCGGGCTCCGTCTGCTCAGCGACACCTTGGCAGCAGGGCCCGGCGGCTGCCTCGGGGATTAAATGCTCCTTGTTCCGAGTACCCAGAGCTAGCACCCAAGAGAGGGTGAGAAGAAAGAAGGTGGGTGGAAGGAGATTTGGGGCCAATATAAACTTTTGAAATAAAATAAAATAAAATAAAAACCGACCAAAGAACAACAACAAAAATGTATCCCCTCAAGAGCTCCTGTGGACTTCTAGCCGCTGGCAGAGAGGAAAAAGCAAAGTGCCGTCTTTTGTTTGTTTGTTTTTTCAGTTTCACGCTTGTGCTATCCTGGCGTCATCTCGAGCAATTATTTTTGAAATGATCTTTTAGCTCTTTTTCTCTGTACGAAAATGGTATACACCCATTGATGAAATTTCCCAAATATAATCTAAAAAGAGGAAAATTAAAAATTGCCGACGTGCCCTGGCCAGTGTGGCTCCGTTGGTTGGGCATTGTTCCATGCGCTGAAAGGTTGCCTGTTCAGTGTCCGGTCAGGGCACATGCCTGGGTTGGGGGCTCGATCCCTGGTAGGCAGTGTGCAGGAGGCAGCCGATCGATGTTTCTCTCTCCCTCTCCTTCTCCCTTCCTTTCTCTCTGAAGATCAATCATAATATTTGTAGAAAATTGCCAGTTGAGAGAACCGCAGTTAACATTTTGGTTTCTGGCTCTTTCATAGTTTGTTCTGCTTATATAGAGAGAATCGCAGCCCCTGTCATCTGTTTCCTTGCCCAGGAGTCAGACAACACTTTCAGTTGAAATCTGTGGTTGTAGGATCCCCGCTGGACTGGGAGGCAAAGGCTCCCAGTTCTCGTGCCACCTCTTTGATTCAGTGTCTTTGGGAAGTCGCTTAGTCTTGACTTGCTCATCTTTAAGATGTGGGCCCAGTAATCCCCACCTCAGGCGACGATCAAGTGGCCAAAGGAGTTACTGGTGCAGAGTGATTGCTAACGTGCTCTGCAGATTGTGTTCATTTTCCATGTGGTTTTGGGACCCTTGGGTGGGACAGGTGGCTGAAGTCATTTTCCTGTCTTCCTGGGGAACATGACCCTTTTTTCTCAAGCCGCCCTGTGTCTGATCTTAGTGAAAATCACCACCTCCCTCCAGCCGCCCAGAGGCCTGGAGCTTCCCTTTCCCGCTGCCCTGCCACCCCTGCCCCTGCCCAGTACACATGGCCAGTCTCTCTCCACGTCCAGGCAACTCTGCCTCTACAGTATGTCTTGGGCCGGCTCCTCTCTCCCCACCCGCACTGTTTCGCTCCTCCTGGCACCTTTTTCTCCTGCTGAACTGCTCTGTCGCTTCGTACTCCCTCCGGGCTCACTCCTTTCCAACCAAGCGCCATGCAGCAGCCAGGAGGCTCTTTCTAAAAAACCCTTCCGATCACACCACCACTTGCTTCTGTCACTTCCCACGGCGGTCAGGGTGGAGCCACAGGTCTTCCTAAAGCCGGCCAGGCCTGCCTTAAGCACCCTTGCTTACTGCTCCAGCTTCACCCCCGACTCAGCCTTTCCTTCACGGTCCCTCCGTCATCAGGCGTGGGTGTCATCCCCCCAGGAGTGCCCAGCAGCTGTAACCCCTGTGCTATGCCTCAGGCAGGTCAGCTGGGACCAGACTGTTGAGGGGCTAACCCAGCTCAGTCACTTTGAGATGGAGACAGTGAAGAGCATGAGCTCGGGTGTCCGAGGGCCTGGGTTTGAGCCAGGCTCTGTTCCTCACTGACTGTGACGTGGACCAGTGGTCTAAGTCTCTAATCCTCAGTCTCCCTGTCTGCAAAATGGGACGAGGAGTGTTGCAGGGGGTAACGGCAGACGTGCACGGGCAGCTCTGCGCGGGGCCTGGCACCCAGGGAGTGCCCGTAGGCGGCAGCCGCTTCACCTCGTCTTCCTCTGCATCATCACTGTTATTCATCATCGTCGCTGTCGTCCAATTCCCGTTTAGTTCAGAGCCTTGTTTCCCGATTTCCCTCCACCCCCGAGGCGGTTGCCAGATCCTGCTGGTTTTAATTGTATCTGTTCATTCATTCGTTCATTCATCTGTTAAGCCCTCACTCTGTGCCAGGGACCCGGGGAGCTGCCAGGTGGTGGGGAGCTGCTTTCACAAGTGGCTCTTGGCAGCGTGGGCTGGGCCACATTTATTGCCTCCGTGTAACCTGAGCATAACCTTCTTCCCTTAGCCCCACTCCCATCCCTCAAATTGCTGTTTACTAACTCTCAGCCGACTTAGAGGTTCTAGATGGTACACCCCTCCCCTTCCTTAAAGGCCATCCCATCCTTCCATTCCTCCTCCAGGCAGGAGGGGCCTCTCAGACACATGGGGTGATGGGCAGTCCCATCCACGAATCCCTCTTGAGCTTTCACTCTGGGCTGGGCAAGGCCTGCCGAGGGTCCCAGGGGAGAGGTAAGGCCAGCTCCATCCCTTACGGACCTGGCCTAGTTGGGAAGACAGCGCAGAAAGCACACACGTGGTGCTGGGAAACAGCCATGTGAGAGTGGGCAGCTGTCAAATGTTTGTCCTTAGTACCAACTGCCTAGAGGTTGGACAGGGAAGGGAGACAGGGACCTCTCTGTGGGACAGGAAGCTTCCGGTCGACAGGTGGGAGAAAGGGGAGACGTTGGGGGTCAACCGGTTCAGCATCATCAGCATCACCCAGCCAGCAAGCATTTCCTGGTGCTCAGCATGGCCGGGCATCAGGCTACTTGCTTTGTAGACAAGCTCAGTGAATGGTTACCCACCCCTCTGGGCCAGGTGCATTTTCCAACCCCCGTTTTGTGGACGAAGATGCAGAGATGCAGAGAGATTAGTACATTGCTCAGTTGCAAAGCTCTGGAAGAAGCAGAAACCTGGGCCTGAGTCAAGGCCAGGCAGGCTGTGGGTTTCCACCACGTTGGCCACACTCTCTCCTTGGAGGTGGGACAACATGGGACATGTAAGGGGGGTGATGTGTGCCCCGCGTTGGTGGGCTGGGTGAGGAAAAGTCACGAGGGAGAAGGTCCAGGAGGGGCTGGGTCAGGCCAGAGACTCCATCCTGAAAGGTTAGGTGCTTGTCCTGCAGGTAGTAGGGAGCCAGCGAACGTTCATCTCTGACAGCCCCTGCAGCCATCCTCAGGGTGAGAGCAGAGAGCAAAGAGGGGTGGTGGGCAGAGTAGGCTGGGTGTCCAGGGCAATAGGAGAGCCCTCCCCTCCCCCAGATAGTTATTCCTTACCCCCTCGATGCCAGGGGGGCAGGCGACAGTGCTTCTCCGGTGCCACCCCCTCCCCCCCCCCCCCCAGGTCCTGGAACCGCAAATGCCCCGCTTCTGACGGCAGCTCGCCGTGGCTCAGGAGGCAGCAGCTGGGCTTCTGTCACCCGCAGCGCCAGGCTGGGGGCAGGTTTCCCTCTGTGACGCCGGCTCACGGCGTGCCTTTCCTATCACCTGTGAGGCCTCAGCCAGCAGCTGCTCCCGCTGCCCACCTGTCTCTCCTCCCTCTTCTGGGGGGCGGTTTCTCGCTCCCCTGCTGTCTGTTCTCTCACCCTCCTCCTCCTGCAGGGCCTTTCGGAAGGTGGCAGATGGGCACGAATGTCACACTGGTCATCTCTTTGTCCCTGCTGTGCCCGGGCCCAGCCTAGAGATCATCTTGGTCACGGTCCAGGAGGGGGCTGACTAGGGGTCAGAATGTGGGTCTGGGCGCAGAGGGAGCTCTCCACCCTGACAGCCCCTGGCCAGCCAGCCATGAGACCCGTTCTCTTGGGCTTTAGCCCCTTCCCACCCCCGCTGTCCTCATTTGACTTTAACATGAAGGGAATAGTTCTCCACTCTGCTTGCCTGATGTTGTGTTAACCGTGCAGCGGTTCTCAACCTGTGGGTCGCGACCATCGGAAAACACATGTAGCGTATCAGATATTTACATGACGATTCATAACAGTAGCAACATTACAGTTATGAAGTAGCAACGAAAATAATTTTATGGTTGGGGGTCACCACAACATGAGGAATTAGGAAGGTTGAGAACCACTCCCCACCCCCAGCCTGCACACCTCCCGATTCCTGTTTCCGTCAGTGGCTTTCCCAGCCTCACCGGCACAAACCTCGGATTCCTGTCCCCAGTTGGTTGGACCTGCCCCCTCTTCTCCACCCTTTGCCTTGACACTTCTCACCCTGCTTGGACTGGTGCAGTAGCCCCTTCACGGTCCTGCTTCTGGCTGGTTTCTTCTTCCTTCACGCCCATCCAATCAGACCTTCTTGTTGGCTGTTCTTAGCACTCAGAAGCTTGTTGACTTTTATAAAGACATCCACGTTGAGGCTCCCAGCAGACATCGATGGCCTAGCCACTGCCCCTGGGACAAAGTCCAACCACACAGCCCGAAGGCAGGGCCTCTTCCCCGGCCTGTCCCCGAACCTGGTCTCCTAAAGCCGTCACGCCCTGGCGTCAGCCGCCCCCAACGCGGTGTTAACAGCATGGCCTTTCAGGCCACAGGGTCGAGTCCTGCTCTTCTGTTTACGAGCTGTGTGACTTAGAGCCGTTTGCTTGACTTCTCAGAGCTGCAGGGACAGAACAAAAACGATAGTGATGCTGATGGATACTGATCGCAGTTATTATGTGCCAGACACTGTGCCCAGCGCTTCGCATTACCTCCTCACCCCGCTCCATAACCCTGAGAGGAGGCGCTCTTCCGGGCTCATTGGAAAGTAAGGAAACTGGGGTTTGTGGCAGCGACGCCCCTGCCCAAGGTCACACACCACCAAGAGGCAGAGCCAGACTCAGCCTGTCCGGACTCCAGTCCTCGTTCACAGATACCGGGACCACACCGTGCACTTTTCAGGGCGGTTAAGGGGATTGGCACGTGGAAGTCCCCGCCCGGGGCTGGGCACCCGGGGAACTTGGGAACCAGGCTGTCTTCCTGCTTCTAGGCCTTTGCTTGGGCCGAGTCCTCTGTCTTCCGCTCCACCCGGCCATGTCCTACCTCCAGTGTCAGCGCCCCCCAAATCCACCACCCCACCCACGGGAAACACAATTTGGCTTCAGGTGTCCGACTGTTTTCCTAGCAGTGTGTGATGTCCTGGCCGCCTGTGTAGGCCAGCCCCTCCCCCAGTGCCTGGTCCTCTGTGGGAGCTGGTAAGGTGTCCACAGAGCCAGAAACACCTAGGGAGGGAAGGGAGGAGTAAATGGCGAGAGGGGGTGATGTGGGGGGACCCAAGAGGGGTCCTCGGGAGCGTCCTGTGCAGCCCCAGCAGCTCACGGCCCAGCCCGGCAGCCTCAGCCTCACACCTCCGCAGTCTGCAGGGTTTTGGCATTTATTTCAGTTATTTCCTGACCGTGACCTCCTGGGTCAGATTTATCATTTCCTGGACAGGAAGGAAAAAGCCCCACGGGGCTGGGGTTACGGAGGGTGAGCGCGCCCCTGCCGGAGCTGGCTTCCACTCGTGGGTCGCTGCCGGCCAGCCTCGGCCTGTCTGCGGAGCCCGACAGCTCCTGGCAGGCCTGAGGTCTCTCGGGACACGTGGGCTGGAGCAGCACGGCCGAGGCGCCTCCGCCGGCTCACAAGCCACCTGGCTGACCCTTAGCGTGCCTTCAGAGGGAGCTGGCTGGCTCTGGGGCCCTGCTGGGGAGACCTCAAGGATGGGGGTCCTCCCTGCTCACGGGACCCCCAGGCGCTGGCTGAGGCACTGGGAAAACCAGTTCACCAGAAAGCTCACTAGAATGAGCCGGTGGGTCTTTCTTGTTATTTGCTTCCAGCCTCAGGCCCTCAGGACAGAGCTGGCCGGGCCTCCCTCAGGCTCCACTCGGGGGCATTGGGTAATCCTTCTCCCTCCCAGAGGGAAGGAAGACGGTCTCTCGGAGATTGGACTCATTTGTCCATATACTTCTCTCCAAGCCTCAGTTCTCTCCCCTCAAAAGGGGACAGACACCTGCCTTATTCTTCCTGTGCCTGGGAGCTCACCCTCACCCCCACTTTATGGATGACATAGCTGAGGCTCAGAGTGAAGGGACGCGCTCAGGATCCAAGGAGGCCGGGAATGGACAGGGGCTGGGTGAGCTGCTGCTGCTGCGGCCTCCTTGGTCAGTGCGGGAAGGAGGCAGCAGGGAGCTGATGGGGCTGGTCTTCACTGCGCCTCAGTGTTACAACGGTGCCAAAGAAAGGGAGGGCATGGCTAGGGCGGGTGCATGGCTCCGGGAGGTGGGGCCGGGGGATGCTACGGCAGGCTATGTTTCCAAAGGTTCCTCCAGTCCTTAAAGCCAGGTTCGGTTCTTTGCTATTCCATGATCTCGCTGGATGGCCTGGGGCAAGTCTTCCACCTTCTGGAAGCAGTTCCTCACCGATACCATGGGGTGAATAGATAACATGGGCAGCCTCCCGGGGTTCTGTGAGCACCACCTAAGACTCGTGGGGGGCCCTGTACTCAGGGCTCGCACCCCAGGGTGGAAATCTCACTGGGGCTCGAGAGGGTCACCAGGACTGCGCGTTGGGTCAGTCCCGGAGACAGCCTCTCGGGTCATTGCAGCCACATTTCCCCCCAGTTGGGCCTGAATGGTGAGAACCAGCTCTCCCGCCCGGGACGGATTCAGCTGCCATCACCTCCGATTCCTCCGAGTTCCAGGGATTCCTATGATCCTTGAAACCGCCACCGGCCTGTGGGGGTTACTCAGCCACATGCCCTTGGCTGTTGCTCCGAGCGTGCCTGTCTTCACTCCCCATCGAGGCTGCGGCTGCTGTGCAGCTTGCATAGCTCTCTTCACACTCCCTGAGTTCATGTAACCCCCCAGCAATCCCGAGAGGAAGTGGTATTTTCATTCTCGCATTACAAACTGGGTTCCCAGGAGTTGCCTAAGTCGCCAGTTTCCAGGCCAGGCCTGGCCCGGGACGGCTCACTGCTGCTTCTTGGGGCTTAATTGGGGTGGTGGCCACCACATGGCCTGCCTGGGCATGGGATGAGGACAGTGCATCTGGGCTGGTGGAGGGGTGTGTGCGTGACCCCATTCCTGCAGGATGAGCTTCCTGCCCCTTTCATGGGGATCCTCCGGCTTCAACAAGCAATCAGTAAATTGCATGCTGCTCTTCGGCTGTCTGGTCCCAAGCAGCCTGCCGCCTCCACCTGTCTCATTTCTTAAGTCTGCCCTTTGGCCATGGACAGGTGAGATGGCGGGAGAAGTGAGTTACCTTTCAGTCTGAGTTGCCATGTAAAACGTTCTCTAAATGCCAAGAACCATTTTGCTTGGTTACTTCTTCACAGGCCAAGTGTACTGTTTCCCATCAAAACATTTCCATCATTCCCAGAAAGTGTCGCTGACACAGAGGCGGGTCCGCCTGCATCCTTGTCACAGCTCACGTTTTCTTTGGGATCCCGTGTTTTCAGAGCGTTACCGCCTCTTGCTTTGTGCAGGGACCGTGCTCCCTGGTGGAAATATTTTGCAAGGATGTTTTTAGCTGTGGTGGCGGCGCAAAAGTCCTCCGGAAGGTTTTCTTTGTCCGGCTCCGTGAAGAACCGCTTTCCTGCGAAGTCCCTGCCACGTTTCTCTGGCCAGTACGGGCCTTGCCAGGGCGCCATGAAACGGATCAAATCCCATTACAGCAAAAGCTGCTTAAGGGTCATGGAAATGTCGGTGGAAACGATTGCAGACTCCTCTGCTGACAGCTCACTTCTGATGTGTAATTTTTGATAGAACATGCGCCCGACAGCAGAAGCATTTGGACAGCCCTTGGAATGTGCTGGAATGGAATTTGGCTGTGCTCTCTGTCCAGGTCTCTGATACGGCTATGAGGAATGTTCTCCTGCTCATTAGGCAAATGTTCAACAGGCTCCTTCTCTGTCCCAGATGCTGGGTTAATCAGAGATAAATGCAACCGGCCCATCCTCAAAGAGACCGGTTGCTAGGGAATAGAAGATGCGTGTGCACGTCATTCCTAAATACATCAGAACCACATCAGGAAGGGTGGCGGGCACGCCTCTTCATGTGTGAGATGATTTCAGGTGGTGCACGGATGAGCTGTGGTTATGCATTTATTTTAGTGTATACCATTTAAAAATAATAACTACAGTGGTCATGTTCCATCGGATATCGTTTAGAAAGGCTAAGTAGAAAAAAGCTGGGAGAGAGAGTTCATTAAAATCCAAGTTAAAGAAAGAAAAATATCAAGTAAATCCTGTAACTAAGTAAACAGTGGTAACTATTACAGGTGGTAGATTATGGTGAAAAACAATCATGACGGGCTCACACATGGCTGATGTTTGGAAAAGTTAAGTTCCAGCTCATTGCATGCTCATGGGATGCCAGGGGCTTTACCTGTGTTGTCATCCAAGGGTAGTGTTACTATCCCGACTGACAGCTGATGAAAGTGACACTCAAAGAAGTGAAATGATTTGCCCAAGGTCTCATGACTAGTAAGGAGAAGAACTTGGATTTGATCCTGGTCTGTCTGACTCCTGATCAGGAACCACTATGCTTTGGACACAGTACTACAGTTGATCAAATAAAGGTGTAATTATTTTCTCCCCAGGGTATAATCCAGGAAAGCTTCCTAGAGGAGGTGGCCTTGCCTAAGGGGTAGGATTTAGGAAAGGCAATTTGGGTGGTAAGGCAGAGCATCCTATGGATCATGGTTATTGGCAGGATGGCTTGAACAACATCTTTTTTCCTCACATAAATGAGGGACCCAGGGTCTTTTTGTCTCTGTTTTAGATATCTCACGGTCCAAGAGGGTTGATGTAGCTCCCGCCATCACATTTTCATTCGAGGGAGTGGGAAAAAGAAGAGAGGGCTCAGGGTAGACGTGCATTTCTCTCAATGAGTCAGGCTCCTTTAAGGAGCTTTTCTGGAAGCCGAACCTAACAGCTTATCCTTCTCTCATTGGCCAGCCTGGTTCTAAGGGAGGCCGCCCACTGTGTGTGAAGGACAGAAAGTCCTATCTTCAAGATGCTTCCAGAGGCATGAGCTACCTCCACGTGAGGCTGCAGCGGGAGCAGCATTTGAATGGAGAGGGAAAAGCCTGCTCTGAACCGGGACTTGCCTCTGGAGTGGCCCCAATAAACTTGGTCTTTTGTGGATTGTTCAGCACGTTGATTTGGTGTTTAATTGGACTGTAGAGCCCGGCTGGAGTGGCTCAGTGGCTGAGCGTAGACCTGTGAACCAGGAGGTCATGGTTCGATTCCTGATCGGGGCACATGCCCAGGTTTCGGGCTTGATCCTCAGTGTGGGGTGTGTAGGAGGCAGCCGATCCATGATTCTTTCTCATCATTGATGTTTCTGTCTCTCTCCCTGTCCCTCTTACTTCCTCCCTGAAATCAATTAAAATATATATACTTAATTGGACTGCAGAGTTGCAGCAATAAGGCCGCCCCAGACAGCCCCTGTTTGCCATCCCATCAGCCCCTCTGTAAAGTCAGAACCAGTCTCGAGTGCAAAACAGTCCAGCTCCCCAACCTTCCACCCTCCGCTGCAGTGAGAGCAGGAGCCACAGAACCGGCTTTCACGCGCTCAGAACTGAGTGCTGAGTCTGGCGCTGAGCCCTTTGAGGTGCTCACGAGCCCCAGGCGAGGGCGGGGTCGTGTGCCGCTCACAGCAGATGTGAGGCCTGGAAGCTGCAGGTTGCCACCCTCTCTTTCTCGTCACCCCCTGGGGGCCTGTGTTCGCCTTTCACTTCTCTGTTCTCGGTTCTCGGGCACGCCCGCTTGCTAGCGGCCTGGAAGAGCAAGTGTGGACTGGAGTTGCCCAAGTTATTCTGAGGATTTGTTCACAGAAGATCAATCAGTCGTTCATGCGAAGCCCCCTCTGCCGAGATTTGGGGGTCTTTTGTGTCTGAAATGTGCTCTTTTCACTTTGGGAGAATTTTTCACTCTTTTGTCAGACCGTGGAAAGAATGTTAGGGCTAAAATGGGCTTGAGAGGTGGGATGAACCCCCACGCCTCGCTTCTCTTGATAGGGAGACTTTGGCTGCAGCCAGTTAGAGGGTGGAAGCGGGGGTAGGAGGAAGCCCCACCACAAGGGGGGGGGGGCTGACGCTGCACTCCAGGGCTCTGTCTGTTCTGTAATCACCTCCAAGCAGGTAGGATTGTGAAGAGGCCGGAGAGATGCTTTCATGGGGCCTTAGAAATCAAACTGCTATCAATATGCTAATTACAGTAGTTCTTGTTTACCCTTTAATTGGGTCCTGGAGAGCTGCTCCTTCTCCAACATGCAGACAGACGTTCTGTTCTTGAAACAGAAAGTCTATTACTTTCTAATGAAAACTCTAAACCCAGGCTTCCCCTGTGTTCAGCCATCCCTTTCCCATGGAGTCAGTAGGTCCATCCCTGGCCTCCCAAACTGAAGGCCGGGTGGGGTGTGGGGAGGAGGCACTGACGCACTTCGGAAAGCAGGCAGCTCCTGAAGGAGTCCGTGGCCAGGTACCTGCTAAGGTCATTACACATCTGAGCACTATTTTTAGCAGCGGCATCGCTCCTAAAATCGGTTCTCCTGGCTTTATTTCTAGGTTGGATGAGGCAGGTGCTGTTTGGAAATGTCTTTTTCTCCCCTCGTCACTTTTGTCCCGGAAGAACCTGATGAAACACAAAATGGCATCCACACCGCCAAGGGCAATCTAAATATTTGTTTGGGAAACAGAGGGATGGGTGCTTTATTGGCTTTGAGGGTGGAACCCAGAGGGCAGGAAGCAGGGCTGACCACACCCCTTCACTTTCCGAGGAACTTGGGTGGGGCTTTCAGTCACTGGCCAACTGGAGTGGGAGCCTCCGCTCCAGTGAGGGATGAAGATATCCAGTGCCGGGAGTGGGACTGTTCTGAAGAGGTGGCTGTAGATGCTAGAAGAAGAATACGTTAGCGAATGTGCTTGGTAAACCTGATAAGTATCTAGGCACCCACTATGCACCAGGCCTAAAGTAGGCACTGGAGGGACACTGGCTAATGTTCCGTAGCTGAGTGACGCAGTGACATAAAACAGCTATTTATGAGGCTCACAGACTCTGTGTGTCTGGAATTCAAGGAGGGTAAAGCAGGGATGGCTTATTTCTGTGTCTTAACCCTCCCCCACCCCCACCCCAAGAGCCTCAGGGCAAGACCTGAAGTCTAGGAGCGGGAGATGCGCTCACAGGGCTGGAGGTTCTGGCTGTTGGTGGGTCCTCAGCTCCCCTCCATGTGGCTTCACCTGTGTCCTGGGCTTTCTCACAGTTGGTGGCTGGTTCCAAGGGTGAGCATCCCAGAGATGGAGAACTAAGCCGAAGCTACATGCTTTTTTTGTGACCCAGCCTCTGACGTCACAAAGCGTCTCCTTGCCCACGTTCTGTTGGTTGGAGCAGTGACAAGGCCGCGCCCAAATTCAAAGGGAGGGAACACAGACCCAACCTCTCAGTGGAGGGAGGGTCAGTGACATTGTATAAAGAGCCTATGGGATGTCTGTCCATTTCATAGTGAGTGTCAGAGACTGGGAACTATGAGCAAGGAAGAAGAGGCCATAAAAATGGCAAAGCAGATTTGAAAAGAGAACTTTGGGAAATGGAAATTTAATAAATGAAAGTAAAAAAATCAATGGATACATTAAGGAGCAGATTAGACTTAGTGGATGCAAAATTAGATAAGTGAAAGCTACGTTCAAATAAATGAACTAGAACGCAGCCCAGAGCCGTACAGAGATGGAAATAATCAAAGACAGGGTAAGAGACATGTAGGATAGAGTGGGAGGTCCAATACCCACCCTACTGGGTTGTCAAGAAGGAGATAATACAAAAAATGGGAAAGAGGTCACATTTTAAGAAATAATGACGGAGAATTTTGCAGAGTCTTTTGGTAAGTCTGAAACCTCAGATAGAAAACTCACTGAATCTCAAGCATGATAAATAAAAGTAAAATAAAAATAAAATAGAAATAAGACATATTAGTGTAAACCTGCTGTGTACCTAAGACAAAGAGATTATTTTTTTTATTTTTTTGGTGGGGGCACCCGGATAAAGAGATTATTTTAAAAAGAGCCAGCGAGCCCTAACAGGTTTGGCTCAGTGGATAGTGCATCGGCCTGCGGACTGAAAGGTCCCGGGTTTGATTCCGGTCAAGGGCATGTACCTTGGTTGCGGGCACATCCCCAGTAGGGGGTGTGCAGGAGGCAGCTGATTGATGCTTCTCTCTCATCGATGTTTCTAACTCTCTATCCCTCTCCCTTCCTCTCTGTAAAAAATCAATAAAATATATTTTAAAAATAAATAAATAAAAGGAGCCAGAGAGATGAACAAGATTTTCTTTCTGGGAACAGTGATGAGCCTGTGGGTGACTTCTCAACAACAATTACGAAGGCCATAAAATGGTAAAATATCTTCAATGTGCTGAGAGAAAGTAACGATTAGCCTATAGTTCTATACCCAGTGGAAGTTCCTTTCGAGAATAAGAGCAACATTAGAGATAGAAGGCAGAGAAAGAAGAACAAAGCTTGGATAATTTTCTACACATTTACTTCACGATAGGACGTTCGGAGGGCCGAACTTCAGGCAAAAGAAAACACTGGACGGAAGGCCTGAGGTACAAGGTGGGATGATGTGCAACAACTTTGGTAAATATTTGGCTGTATTTAAACAAATGCTGGTTGTATAAAATGATGTCTCAATGGAGGGATTCAATAAAAACAAGACAGAACTGAAGTACTGGACGATTAGAACATGTGAGCTGGGAGGGCATAATCGGAATTAAAGCATTGAAAGCTCCGGCTGTCTCTTTCGGGAGGAAAGTAAACATGTTGATGAATTTTGGATTTGTGAGTGACAGACAGTGATACTTGGAAACTAGTAGAGTGGCAATTTCCAAATGCGGATCAGGACTTTTAGAGGACCTGAGACCCTTTCAGTGAGGCCAGAACTATTTCAGAATAATGCAGAATCATCCCTGGTAATACTATTTTTCCTTTTCACTCTTATTCTCTCGTGAGTGTACAGTAGTTTCCTCGAGGCTCCTTGATGTGTGATAACATCATCGCTCTGATGGTTAACGGAATGGATGCTTGTCTATTCTTGTGTGTAAATTATTCTCAATTTTATTTTCTAATATGGAAAATATTAATAGATATAACCCACACAAACAAAAGCTGTTCGGGGCCCTCGATCATTTTTAGAGGTGCAATGAAGTTCTGAGTCCATAAAGTTTGAGAACCGCTGAAGTAGAGGAAAGGGGAAGGATAAGAGAAACAGTGACTTAAAAGACAATCCTTATGAAATGGCATTTTCTGAGCTTTGAGAACAATTGTTATATTGTTCTATAGTTATCCTTCATTCTCTTTATTCTAAAATAACTCATGCTAGAAATGTTTAAATTTAGCAAACTTATGAAGAAAGGTGCTAATACAGTCTGTAGGCCTGAGAACCTTGATGGAGAAGAATTTCAAGACTGGGTCATGCTCCCCGTGTGTTACAGCGACACCTACTGAACAACTGGAATATTACAACCTAGCTCTATGGGACAAAAGTTTGTAGCAAGAGTAAATGTTATATTCAGAACACTAGTAAAAAGGGCATAGAAAAGAGCAAAATCTGTCAAGTAGAGTATGACACTATCATAGGTTAAGACAAAACAGAAATTCTCAGGGTGCAAAGGGCAACTCAAAAAAGGCATAACAACAATATCAATGCCTATATGCCCTCTCCCTCAGTGAGATGGAAAATTAGTGTCCATCAGGGTGCCTAGAGGATTACATCAGCATCACCTTGGAGCTTTTAAGAAATAAGTAGTTCCAAAGCTTTATAGAATTAGTCTCTAGGCCCAGAATTTTATTTTATTTTATTTATTTTTAAAAATATTTTTATTGATTTCAGAGAGGAAGGGAGAGGGAGAGATAGAAACATCAATGATGAGAGAGAATCATTGATTGACTGCCTCTTGCACTTCCCATACTGGGGATCGAGCCTGCAGCCTGGGCATGTGTCCTTGACTGGAATCGAACCGGGACCCTTCAGTCCGTAGGCCAATGCTCTATCCAAACTGGGCCGGGCAGCATCTGCTGAGCAGATCACTGCAGCCTACCAGTGCTAGGCTATCGCATGGTATCTGGTACAGATGGCTCTGCTAAGGATGGCTTATGACCCAGAAGAACCATGTTAGAGCTGGACAGCTGAGCTCTCGGGCTCATCTATGCCAGTGCCTGCCCCCAGCTCTTCCACTGGTTGCTACCTCATTTCTTCCATGGCTGTCAATGCTCTGATTGGGGCTCTGAGCCCCAACTTTAGACCATGTTCACTGCTCATCCCTTCTGGATTTCTGGGGTCTTGTCTGATTTCTGAGATTGGGCTGGCCAGAGTCCTATTGGCCTACCTTCCTGATGCCTTGTCAGATCAGCCCTTTAACTGTGCCTGGATGCCTACTCCCAGCACTGCCTAAATCCAGCTTTGAACAGGCTGTCGGCTTTTCCAGATCCTTCTCTTTCCTTTGACCCCAGGCTGATTTCCATTCGTGCCCCAGGACCCTCAACAGGGAAGAGCCTAGAACAGAGAAAGCTATCAAAAATAAAAAACAGCCCGCGGCTCGGTGGGTGAGCATCAACTTGAGAATCAGAAGCTCACTGTTCGATTCCTGGTCAGGGCACATGCTCAGGTTGCGGGCTTGATCCCCAGAGTGGGGCCTGCAGGAGGCAGCAGATCAATGATTCTCTCTCATCATTGATGTTTCTATCTCTCTCTCCCTCTCTTTCCTCTCGGATATCAATAAAAAATATTTTTTAAAAATAAAAAATAAATAACAAAACAGAACCATGACCTTCTCTATGCTTCAGCATCCAGTAGACTCAGCCCAGCCACCATGGGTCCCTTTGCTCACGAGTTTTCAACATAGTCGAGGGGAGGATTTGCCTTCCTGTGTGGGAACCCTTCTCAAATTGACAAAAGGATAAAGGCTTTGCTTTACTGAAATTTAGTCTCCAGCTCTCCCTTTTCAACCTACCAGTGCTAGGCTATCGCACGGCACCTCTATGGCCTTGTCAAAGAAGACCCAGCCTGGGACGGGAGCTTCCACCCCCACCGAACAACAGCTTGTGGGTGAAGCCAGGCGAGGCGAGGAAAGATTCTTAGCAACCAGTGAGGTGTGAAGGCAGCCGGAGCCAAACAGAGCCTGGAGCCCAGGCACAGAAGGCTGCCAAGTGCTTTGCCCTGTCCGAGGTAATAAAAGTGGTCTGTAAATGTTGTTGTTTTTTTTCCTTTTACGTGACAGCAGGACTGAGTAAGGAATAGTGATTTGACCGATTTGACCATAAATGCAGGTGAAGCTTGTTTTTGTTCCAAAGATAAAGCAACAAAACGGGAGACAGGATGGGCTGTGGCCTTCTGCTTACTCTGGTCAAATTCCTTCGCGCCCAAGACTGTCTCGGCACAAAAAGGAGGTGCCTTAAGAGGATCCTATGTCTTGTCTGCAGATCTGTCTCCTGGGAGATAGAGACTAAGGCACCACGTGGGAGCATCCTGGGGTGCCATTGGTGCTTGTGGTCTGGGAGATGTTTGAAAAGGTCATAGTCATTAACCGGGATTGGTGGGGAATGTCCGTTCTGGTGCATACCTTGACTGAATTCCTGCCCCTGCGGGGGGAGGGGGGAGCATTAGAGTCTAAATTCTTGTTGGTTTGGCTGCCCTCCAAAGACCTGCGTCCAGGCGCCAGGGAAATTGTGACTGAAGTTTGTTCAATGATAGCAATAGCAGCTCAAACTCAGCACCCCACCATTAGACAGCTCTGCTTACGTTCCTTTCCATGCACGCGAGGGTCCCCCATCGCCTTCCCACCTCTCATCCCCCACCTGCCCTCATGGCCACGTGGTGACCCACGCACCCCCTTTGTGTATCAGGGCTTCTTCATGGCCACTAGGAGGGTGTTGGATGGGTGGGGCGCCTGCTTCTTGACTCAGACACCTTGGCCCCATGGAGACTGGATTTTGGACAAGGTGTTGAGGCCGCCTTCCAGATGGGGCCGGGCAGCATCTGCGGAACAGATCCTGGTCCTCTTGGGATGGCCGCGTCAGTCACACCCCAAGGGGAGAGGCCTCAGTGTGGAAAGCATGTGAGCCGGGGACCATGCCGCGGATGGCTTGGGATGGCTTGGCCGCTTCTTTCCAAGACCCCAGCTGAGTTCCCCATTGGGCCCTGGAGAGGCAGCACCGGGCCAGGTCCCAGGGCACCAGTGAGTGTGGCCGGGCCAGGGTAGTGAGGGCTAGGAGGCAGGGTTCCTGGGCGGCTGCCCCGAGGGCATGGCTAGCCCTGGCTCCAATGCTGTGCCCATGTTAGCGTCTGGCTGCCACTCCCCGGAGCCGCAGGATCCTTATCCCTATTGCTCACCTGAGAAATCAGATTGATTGTGCCTCGCGCGTAGCAAATGCTCCCCCTACGGTAGATGCTCTGATCACGTGGTTTGTCTGGGGTCTCCCAGGATGGACCTTGTGTCCCTCTCTTGCCCCAGGCCAGACCCTCCTACCCTGCCACCTGTCTGTCTTCTCCTGGGCCTCCACAGGCCTCTCAGGGAAGCAGGCAGGGCAGAGAGGCATAGCTCTATTCTACAGACCAGGAAACGGAGGCCAAATGGTTGTTAGAGATCACTGAGCTTGTAAATGGCAGGACTGAGCCTCAAACCTCACTCTTTTGATCACACACCCTGTGTTCATCAGCTCGAGCTGCCACAACAAAATGCCACAGGCTGAGTGGCTTCAACAACATCTACTTCTCACCGTCTGGAGGCTATGAGTCTGAGCTCAGGGCACTGATAGAGTTAGTTTCTGGTGAGGCCTCTCTTCCTGGCTTACTGACGGCTGCCTTCTGTGTCCTCACATGGAATCTCCTCTGGGGGTAGGAGGGGGAGAGAGAGAGAGCGGTCTTTGATGTCTCTTCCCCTTATAAGGACACTAGTCCTGTTGAATTAGGACCGTGGTCGGCAAACTGCGGCTCACGAGCCACATGCGGCTCTTTGGCCCCTTGAGTGTGGCTCTTCCTAAGCCTTCGGAGTACCCTAATTAAGTTAATAACAATGTACCTACCTATATAGTTTAAGTGTAAAAAATTTGACTCTCAAAAGAAATTTCAATCGTTGTACTGTTGATATTTGGCTCTGTTGACTAATGAGTTTGCCGACCACTGATTAGGACTTTGACATTTGGCTCTGTTGACTAATGAGTTTGCCGACCACTGATTAGGACTTCATCCTTATGACCGCATTTAACCTTAATTACCTCCCTAAAGGCCCCATCTCCAAATACAGTCTCACTGAGGCTTAGGTCTTTGACATATGAATTTGGGGAGGTGGGGATGGTAGGCACAATTCAATCTGTAGTGACCCTGAGCCCCTGCCACTGTTTTGGGCCCCCAGATCACACCAGGAGATGGCCACTACTGCACATCAAAGGAGTCACTTGGCACGATTGTGCAGGAACCCAGGGATAGGGCGGGGCCATTCGAGAAGGCTTCCTGGAGGAGGTGTGTGTGACTCTGGGTGTGTCTGTGCATATATACGCTGGGCTTGGGAAGTTGGCTCATTTGGGACCCTGGCCCATTTGGGCCACCTCACATGTAGTCCCCCACTGATTCAGGTGAGCTGTGGCTGCTCTCCAGGAGCCACTTTCTCTCCATTGATGTGGCAGGAGGGGACTGTCTGGTCCCTGCTTGGCCCACAAGGCAGCTGTAGCTCGGCGCAGCCAGTCAGATAGCATTTTCAGGTCTTTCATGCAGAAGGGAATGGAATTCCAGGTGGGCAAAGGAGGGCAGGCGTGGCTCCGAGAACCCATGGAGACATTTGCAGAGCAGGCCTCTGCACGTGGCAACCAGCCCCGGCTCCGTGGGGGGCGTGATCCGTCGGCAAAGATGCACTGAGCTAGGACAGTGTCGCGTGTGGGAGCCCTTGCTGTAAGCTCTCCTGCCTCCCTCACCCAGCGTCTGTCTGCCCTTCTCAGACTCACATGCTCGCTGTGGCTGGTGAAGGGAATCCTCACTGCCAGGTTTAAAATGTGCATTCCTGCCTTGTCTGCGTTTCTGGAATGAGGGTGGTGTTCCCAAGACAGAGGATTGGGTTCGTACACCAAGTCCTCTGCGGGGTCCAGAGCAGATACCGGTTCCAGGTGGGGTGGTAAGTAGGTGCCCAGCCAGGAGGCTGGAAGGAGCGCTGAGGGACAATGCAGAAGGCTGGGGAGTCTGGGGAGGCGGGGCGGGGGGGGGGGAGGGTGCTGGAAGAGATTGGGCGAGGCCGGGGAGGCCAGGGGAGGCTGGAGAGACTGGGGAGGCTGGGGGACCCTGAGGGACTCAGCTCTTTTGGTACAACTTCCTGTTTCTCACATTTCCTCCATGGAGGCCACAGTGCCAGGCGCTGCCCCAAAGCAGTCTGTGAACGCATCCGTTTTGGGGTGCAGGGCCTGTCTTTGGCTTCTCACGTCTATTCCTCAGCTAGCACCCCCGGGCCCCTGGGGGCCTCCCAAGGTGTTTAGTAAGTTGCTTTGCAGAGTTTAAGCCACAGCTTGTCTGAGAGGGAAATGGCCCCAGGGAGCTGCATGGTCAAGTACTGGAAGCTCTTGCAGCCCCTGCTTAGCAAGACGGAGTGTCTACCTTCCCGTCTCCCATCCCTTGTCTTCTTCCTCTGCACCTGGGCCAGGGCCCTCTGATCTGGGCCACGCTCTGTTCCCAGGCCCTGTGTCTCCCTTTGGGCTGAGGGAGGCCCCTGAGTGTTTCTGAGCCTGTGGCCCCGCGGCTCCTCTGGTGGGAAAGGATGGCTTCCTCTCGAGGGAGGAGCAGTGTGCCCTCCCCCCTCTGATTCCCAAGGGCAGATCTCGTCTCTGGGACCGCAGAGAGGCTGCCTGGGAAGGTCTGGCCAGGCCGGTTCCTGCCTCCCCAACGCATGCTGGGAGCAACAGGGGCTTTGGAGCCAAAGAGGCCTGGACTCAGACCCAGGTTCCTCTCCTGACACTGTGTGAGCTTGGGCCAGCCCGCAGGGTGGCATTAAGTGCGAGAATGGAGTCTGAAAGCATGTGGCTGCTCGTAGGTGCTGAAGACATGTGTGGTCACTACGGCGTGAGTGTTCCTGGCACCCGCGGGCGAACATGAACAGATGCCCACACTCACTTCCCAGTATGTGGCCTTTGCTGCTCTCCAGCTGCCTAGGTGGAGACTTCATCTTCCTCCTCATGATTAAAATCACCCCTCGATTCAGCAAGCCCCAACATTCATTCATTCATTCATTCATTCTCCCATTTCTGAGAACCTGCCAGGTGCCAGGCTTTGCTCTGGGCACTGGGGACACAGGCATGAATCAGTCAGACCCAGGAGGTGGGGAGGGGATTACTCAGATAATCACCAGGCAGATTTGAAGGTCACCTGTGTTGAGGGCCTGGAGAAGAGGTTATAGGAGCCCCAACTTGGGGCCATGTTGGGTGCCCCGCACCGGTGGAGGCTCCGAGGGGGTTCAGAACTGAAAGGCAGCCCTTGCCCTGAGGAAGTATGGGCACAGTTGCGGGCTGCCCCCACTCTGCTCTGTGACATCAGAGGCACGATCCTGTAAGTAGGAAGTCAATATTTAAAAAAAGAAACGTCAGTTCTTAGGAAGCCCCGAGTGGCCCTGTATACAATCTGTGTTTAGCTGTTTAAATAAAGCTGAAGCCGAGGTTAGAAACCGCCTGGATGCCTTCCCCTTGAGGGCCCACACATCACCCACCTGCCCAGCCCTGTGAGTGAAGGCGCCATCACCCCAGGTACTCGTGTGGCCAGCTCAGGGTTGCCCCCTGCCTATGCCCTTTGGGAACCCCAGAGACACTTGGGTCTGAGTGACTCCATGTGGGCCCCACAAGGGCAGTTTTGCACAACTTCCACGTCTTGGGAAAACAAATGCGGTTCCCAGTGTGCTGCCTTGAGTTCCTGGAACCAGGGTGTTTATTTTATATAATATACAGCAAAAACACTTGTGTTGACTTCAGACCCTTCCAACATCCAAACTATAACTCTTGCTGAAATGCTCTTTAAATGTGGGCTCCCCAGGAGATCTCAGGGAGGAAGACGACACTGCGCTGCATTTCAGGCCATCGTCTTTAAAGTAAACACATGCTCTCTGAGACTCGGGTACTTAACTCCCCCAGGGAAACAGCCTTCGATTCGCTCAAGTGCAGGGGCTCCCAGAGGAGCATGGGACCCTGGGAGCCTTCGTAGAGCACTGTGTGTCCTACCGAGGAAGGGAGGGTGGGTACACTGTGTTTGAAGCCACATCTTGGCCTCCCACTCCTGAAACTCCGCCTGATTTAGGAGATGAGGCGCAGGTGGATCAACCTGGTTCCAGTTAACCCCTTCTTGGCAGTGTGTGCTCACTCTCCCCTGGTAGGGTGGCGAAAGAGGTGGGTGTAGGGCAGCGGTTCTCAACCTGTGGGTCGAGACCCCTTTGGCGGTCGAACAACCCTTTCACAGGGGTCGCCTAAGACCATCCTGCATATCAGATATTTACATGACGATTCATAACAGTAGCAACATTACAGTTATGAAGTAGCAACGAAAATAATTTTATGGTTGGGGGTCACAACATGAGGAACTGTATTTAAAGGGCCAGAAGGTTGAGAACCACTGGTGTAGGGGATTTGGGCAAGAATATCCAGTGGCTGCTCCTTTCGATAGTAGTGGCTAGCTAGTGTCTACTGAGGGCGTGCCATGTGCCAGCGCTGTGCTAAGCGCTTGGATGGAATCACACCTATGAGGTCGTTCGTAGTATTGTTATCTCCATTTTAGGACAAAGAAAGTGGATCTCAGAAGAAGATTCTGCAGCTGGTAGGTGATAGTCAGGCAGAGAATAGGTTCAGCTACTGTAACAAAGACCCAGATGAACGTGGGTTTAAACAAGGGAGTTTATTTCTCTCTCATGGAGCAATGCTTGGGAAGGGGCCAAGGGCTGCTGTGGGAGTTGTGTGTGGCTATTCCTTCTCTTCTGTCTTTAGGATATTGTACTCTTCTTCTACACAGTCCAAGATGGTGCCCCACCAGGTCTGCATTCTGGTCCATGGGAAGGGGATGGTGAAAGAATGGAGCTTTTCCTTTAAGGGCATAACCAGCACTAATTTGGACTCATTGTTTCTGCTTACATTCCATTGGCCCAAACCCACCTTGTCATACAACCACACCTAGCCCCAAAGGTGACTGGGAAATGTAGTTCTTCCTTTGGGTGGCCATGTGCCCAGCTAAACGTAGGAGTCCTATTACAACAGAAAACATGATGCACAGACGTTGGACGCCTGGGATGTGAGTCCAGGGGTCCACACCCCGCACCTCTCCACCGTCTCTCATCCAGGAGGAATTCTAGGAAAAAACCCCCGAGCTGGACCGTAAGCTCCTTGGGTGCGTGAGGTGGTAGGCGTTTCTGTGATCCCTTGATCCCGTGGCTAGCTCACAGCAGGGCACCGAGTAGGTGCTCAGTAAATCAGTCTTAAAAGGGGGGATGGGGTGGGAGAGAGGAACCTGGCCTATCAGATCCAACCCCAGCTACATGAGTTGAGCAAACCTGGATGCGAGTAGAAGGGGGCTGGAATGTGCGGTGACCAACCGCCAGCAGGCAGCTGGGTCTAGGATTCCCTTCGAGGGTGGAGTCCACCTGCCGGCTCCCCCAGCTTAACCCCAAAGTGTCTGAACAATGTCTGCGAGCTGAGCTTCCAGGATGAAACGTGGTTCTGAGCCCCCCTTTGGGAAGAACTGGATTCTCTCCTAGTGACGGGCACTTGGCTGTGTGTGTGCATTCCCGGTTCTGGTCCAGCTACAGACACACACACACACACACACACACACACACACACACTAATGTAGGTCCTGTGTGTCAAATACTGGGCTTCTGCGGACCCCGTCTGCAGGGAAGGGCCTCTGCCTCCCTCCCGCCTCCCTCCAGCCACTGGCTTTCACGGGCCCTGACTCATCTAGAACAGAGGCAGTTTCAGCCTGACCTCTCAGAGCCCAGGCCCCGTGAAGACGCCGTCAGGGCTCCCCGCGGCAGCACGCTGAACCTGGGAGCCGAAAGCTCGCCTGCCCTGTGGTTAGCTACGTTCTCTCAGCAAGGCTTCTCTGCGCGCAGGTGCTCAGGAGGAAAAATAAGTCGGCGTCGGGGGTTTCAGTGTGGAATTTTTCAATCATCTGAACATTGTTCTTGGCAAGGAATAATGTAAAACCAACAGCCATGTGGGTTACATTGGAGACCAGTTAGAACTCGGGGTTTCACCGCAATGGTATTCTTTGATCATCTCAGTCTTCCCTCTTTGTCTTTTTCCCCAATGATCTCTCCTGTGCTGAGTAACGGAGGAGGCCGCCTCTTAGGTTTAGTATCAGTTAAATATCTGTCAAAGTGTCTGTTTCAAGCCAGGCAGTGGGAGGGGGCGGAGAAGCGCCAGCAGAGAGCCGTGCTCCCCGCTGAGACGGCTCCCCAGGTCTAGACAGCGATGAGCTAGTGGCACTCTTCAGAAAGAAACAGGAAGAAAGGAGCGCGTGTGTTCGGGGTCCTGCAGGCTTCCGTTCTGTGTTTGTATAGCTGAGAGAGCTTCAGTTTCAAACACGTGGTATTTGGCACCGAGCGGCACTGCCTGCTGGAGAATCAACTGCTGCTTTACTTCGATAAAAACGAAAGTGCGCGAGGCCCTTGCTTTCTCCCTCCTGATGATTAAAAGCATCTCCTTAGCTCCATGCAGAGACGGCCCTTGAAGATTTATTTGAGACACCTGCGTGGCATCGACCACAGGCCTCAGGCTGACAGAATAGCTGCACTTCACGGTGTTTAAAATGTCAGTTCCCGGGGGTGGGGTTTTGAACGGCTTGACGGGGCATCTCTGTGCCAGACCTGGGTGGGACCCTCGGGTGAGGGTCTTGGAATTGTAATAAAGGATTTCTCCTCCCTGTTCACCCTGATCCAGAGCCTTTGAGCAGCTGAGGCAGCTAAGCAAGCTCCAGGTGATGAATAAGACAAGACCCCTCCCCTACCAGGGCCTCAGTTTCCCCATCTGAGAGACGAGGGGGTCAGACTGGCTTTCCTTCGGGTTTTCTGCAAGGTCTGTAACTCTGCTCCCTCCAACACGACCTTCTCTGCTCTGACACGGTGCTCCCTCCAACCACGCGATTGCATGGTGGAGGAGGGTGTGGGTGTCAGGGTGGGCTCCTTTCCTGTGTGGCAGATCCATTCATTATCCTGACCCAGCACAGAGAAATTTGGAAACAAGTATGTAAGAATACAGCCACTGGCTCGCAAAGGGATGAGTTAGGTTGTTAACCTGTTCGTTCATTCACTTGTTAAACGTTACTGCCTGCCGGCTCCATGCCAGGCCCTGTGCTGGGTGTGGGGCCGGGGGTGGGGGGTGCAGGGAACAAGGCAGCCTGGGCCCTGCCTGCTCCGAGTTGGGTCCAGCCCTGTTTGGACGCCTGTCCTGTTGGCTTACAGGCTTGTCTCGCTGTAGGTCTGAGCACAGGAATGTGCTGCGAAACGCAATTCCAACACCCTATTAAAAGCCAAGCATTGACGTGTGGACACCGGGGACTTTTAAGATTTCTCCCTCCAAGGAGCAAAGGATTTGTTTTGACAAAAGAAGTGTAAACAGGAGCCTAGTGAGGGACTTTTCTCACGGCTGCCCCTGCTTTAATCAGGGGCAGCGTTTTGGGTGACCTCGTAAGTGTGCAGACCGTCCCAGGCTCTGCAGGGCTGCAAAGGGGGAGGCAGTGGAGAGAGAGAATTTATAGCTCAGGTGTGGGGACAAGGCTAACTCTGAGGACAGCAGCCGAAGGAATGCGATAGCCTGTAGGTTCTGTGTTCACAGGTGCGGTGCAGGCCTCCGAGCTGAAGGCACTCAGAGCTGGGGAGGGGGCAGCGTACTCGGGCTTTCTGGTGGAGGCGAGGACGGAAGAGTGCTCCAAAGAATTCTGTGCCGGCCCAGCCCTGGAGCTCACGGGCCAGCTCACAGCCAGCCCTGAGCGGCCGTGGCTTCCCCAGGTCTTAGTCTCTGTGTGCAGAGCAGCCCTGGGCCCAGGCCTTGGAGTGACCAGTAGGTCACGGGTATGTCTAGGTTTCCAGGGTGCCTGCCCCCTGTGGGCCTCTGGAGATTGCCAGGATGATGAGGTTGGGGCCTACGTCCTTGCCTGCTGCTGAGGCAGATCCCTAAAAGCTAAAAGATGCAGAAAAGTTGTTTTGCTGTCAGGAAGAGAGGAGTTCAAACCCCATCTCTGCCTCTTGCTAGCCCTGGGGCCTTGTGCTAATAAATGCCTTCTCCAGCTCCTCATTCTTTGGCATCTAAAAATGTAGGCTGGTACTAGCGCCTGTTTCGTAGGGCGGATTGCAGGAAGCACAGCGTGAGAAGTGCCCAGCACGGTGCCGGCTGGACAGCAAGCCTCCCATTAGCTGCTGTCATTTTCCTGTGTCACACGTCAGGTGGCAGTGGGAAGTGCACCGTCTGACCCGAAGGACAGCTCTTTCTGAAAACTGGCTCTGCCAAACTCCATGCAAACCCATGTCCGAGATCCCAGTGCCTGAGCTGTGAAGTCTGAACCGAGGTTCCCGCTGTCTCTGTGTCGGTTTCTACTGAAGCAACATGCCTCTCCCGTTTCTCGTTTGGAATGTGAGCTTTGGCGACCTCTGTGTGCCGACCAGTGCGCCCCTCTCTTCCCAAATCTAGCCCCTCTTGGGTCTGGGTCCGAGCTAAGGCAAGAGGGCTTGAAGGCAGGAGTGGACATGGTTTCACATTTAATTACCAGAGACCCCAGTCGGGTTCCAGTGGCCCGAGCCCTCCGGACTCTGTTCCTTGGGGAAACAGAGACCAGGTTTGGCCAGTCTTATAGGAGCTGTGATGAGGTAGCGGGGGAGTTGGGCTTTTTTTTGGGTCTGAGAGAAAACTCCAGGAGCAGAGAATAACTGCCACCTAGCATTTGTCCTCTGTACCCCAAGAATGAGGACCAAGGGGCAGGCATGAGAGAAAGACGAGTTTGGTCTCAGATTAAGAATAGACTTTTAACACAGTTCTGATGAAAAGGGCTGGGCCCTTTGTAGGCAAAGTGCTTCCTGTCCCTGGAAGTGCACAGACCCAGGTTGACTGAGCCTCGGAGGGGGTCATGTTGAGAGGCTCGGGGTGGCTGAGGTCTTCAGACCCTGAGACACCAGGACTGGCCGGAGACCATCCGTTGCCTTCACCTTCCCAAGCATTTCCTTCTCCAGCGCTTTGGGCCAGCGCAGCTGTGAGCCTCGATAAGCCCTGGCTGGTGGCCCAGGAAGCAACAAGCCACCTCTGCACAGAGCCCGCTGTTTGCCTTGGCCCCTCTTGCCCAGCCACTTCCTGGCACCGCCCCCTGTGGCTTTTGCTTCATTAGCTCATAGCTCCAGGTGAGGCCAGTCCCCAGGGCCCTGGAGGGCTTCAGAGCTCCCCGCTTCCCCCCGCCACCCCTCTAGTCTCCCTGCTGTCTTCCCGAAGCCCAGGGCAGATGGCAGTAAGAGGGGACAGGCACTGTCATCCAAGGGTAAATGAGAAAAGCACTCGAGAGAGACTGAGGCATAGAGAGGAGGAGTAACAGCTGGGCTCCACAGCAAACTGATGGAAGCCGGGACCCCTGGCCCCCCCGAGCAGCCCTCCCAGGCCTCCCAGAAATGCTGCCTTTTCGGCTCACGCTCACTCTGCTGGCGCTCTGGCCAGTGCAGGTGCGGGAAGGCAGGCAGCTGCGTGGCTTAGGGACCCTGGTGCTGGATAAAGGCCTGTGCCGCCCAGGTCTCCACCCCCACCAGTCTCCTCCCCGTGGAACCACCAAATTGGGAGGCGGGGCACCTAAGCTTCCCTTGTGCATCAGCCTCATTTTGTAGAAGGGGAGCCAAGGTCCAGAGAGGACAATGGCGCGTCTGAGGTCATACAGGGGTCAGAGGAGGAGCTGGAGGCAAAATCCAGACCCCTGGCCTTGCTGGGCTTTCCTGGAGCGGGGAGTCAGGCAGGGCCCTGCTCAGTCCCGCCTCACTTTGGGGACCCGGGTCCATCATGGCTGCCACTTCCCAGTGCAGCACACAGCCTGTCCCAGCCTCACCTCGGCTGGGCACCCAGAGCGCTCTGCTTCCCTTGGACGGAAGCCGCACTCTCAGTCATCTAGTTGCTTCGGGAGACCTTCATTTCTGGCTGATTAACCATTGGGGGCCGGGGGCGGGGGGCGGCGAGCAAGTTCAGGCCTGAGGTTTCTACTTCTGGATTTAGAAGCATGTGGTCTCCACATGTCATTGATTTACTCAGTCATTTCTCAGCTCCTATAAGACTGGCCAAACCTGGTCTCTGTTTCCCCAAGGAACAGAGCCTGGAGGGCTCGGGCCACTGGAATCGGACTTACATATGCACCTTCGCTCCTGCTCTGGCCAGGCACCGTTGCAGGTGCTGGGGATAAAAGGCTGAACTGGGTATCCAGTGTAGCTTGGTGACTGAGCGTTGACCTATGAGCCAGGAGGTCACGGTTCTATTCCTGGTCGGGGCACATGTCTGGGTTGTAGGCTCAATCCCCAGTGTAGGGTGTGCAGGAGGCAGCCAATCAATGATTCTCATCGTTGATGTTTCTATCTCTCCCTCTCCTTTCCTCTCTGAAATCAATAATATATATATATAGACTGCGCTGTCCCACCCTGCCTGCAGTATGCAAATTTAATGGCCATCTTTGTTGGGTTAATTTGCATAATCTTCTGATTGGCTGATGGACATAGCATCTTTGTCTTTTATTAGTGTAGATTTTTTTTAAAAAAAGCTGAACTGGACGTTTCATGCAGTGTTGGAATTTCCCGGGAGCTGTAAACATTGCTGACCCACCCTCAGAGGTCTGGGTGTGGCCTGGGTATCTCAGTTACCAAAGCTGCTTGTGTCCACATGGAAGTTTCTTTCCAGGGAGGAAAAAGCTTGTAGGAAGAATGTGGCCCTAGGAGGATGGCGTCCCCAGGTTGGCTGTGAGCAGAGTGAGGGAGGCTGGGTCACCAGGACGGAGCAGCATACCATGGACCAGCGGTCGCCAACCTTTTGGACTTCACAGACCACCAGTGGCCCACAGACCACCGGTTGGCGACCACTACCATTTCCCAGGTGCTGGCACCCCAGCAGGCCAGGCAGGGCCAAGCAGGGAGTTCTGACCACCCACCTGCACCAGGCTCTGCACTGGAGGGGAACGTGTGTGGCGGTCACAACGCCTTTGCTTCCCAGGGCACAGCTGCGAGTCCTGCGTCCGTGTGTTTCCTTCTTGTTGGCCTTTTCAAGAGCCCCCATTGCTGCCGTGCCAGGTGCCTCCGGGTTGTCCCGCTCAGAGCCCTGTGCGAGCTCGGAGGGAAGGCTGATAGAGCAGTGCCCATGGGAATGCCCAGAGCTCAGCGGTAACAGGCCAGGCCTGGAACCTGGGTCCTGGCTTTGTCCCCCAACCTTCCCAACATGCCAGGCTCATTCCCGCCACCACCTGTACAGTCCCCATGTCTCCCTAGCCACTGCTGGGCCCACCTGCACCACGCCCCCCCCTCTCCATCCAACCACCCAGTTCTTCGTCCCTTTCCCACTACAAGGGAATACCTAACTTCTCAGCTTTTCTTGGCCTTGAGAATAAGGGAGAGTTCACTGCCTAACTGTGGAGCCAATCATTGCCAGAGGGCCCCATGGTGATGGCATACGCACATGTCCTGCCCAGCCCAGCCCCCAACCCTTTTCCAGACTCCCACGCATCTCCTAGGGTTTGACTGCACCTGGTGGGTTCAAGCCAGAGACCTGTACCTTCATCACAGAGGCGAGGCTGGTAGGGGCTGCTGCACACTCCCTTCTTCATCTCACAGATCCACACACAAGGTTCCCCTTTCCTCCGTCCCCCCATTTCTGTCCCTTCCCCCACTTGGCAGCCCAGCCCCCAACACCCTACCACTGAGTGGGTTTTACCTGAGGCTTGTCCCGGTGCCATCGAGCTTGGTACGACGTTTGGTCCCGCAGAGAGACATGTGACAGGTATGACATGCGGTAAAACTAGAGGCCAGAATGAGAGGGACAAAAGGCACAGGAAAACCGGCATGATTCGGGCGTGTTTGTGTAGTGTGCCATATGTCGTCTTTTATCCACATAGAAACATCTTCCTTGAAGTCATCAGAACCCACTCAGCTGTCGCTAACCAAATACCAAATGTTTCCCTTTCCTCGCCGCCTGCGCCTTCCAGGAGGCGGGCGGGAAGAACTGCCATTATCCGTGATGCTATCTGGCCTTTCAAACGTCAGCACGCCTTCCCTCCGAGCAAACGCCCAATTGTTTTTCCAGCTTTGGCAGGAATTTTTCAGAGAAAGCCGTTTCCAGAGCACGTCCCTGTTGGTTGTTTTAGACCTGGCGTATGGCAGCGTCAAGGGCTCCTGTCTAATCCAGTCTCCTTACATCTGTTTTCCTAAATTGCCGTAGGACCTACCAGGAACCGCCCCCTCCCCACCCCCCCAAAAGAACCATAATAATCCCAAACTCCTAGTATTTTGATAAAACAATGTTATTAAATTAAATCAAACGAAACAAAATAAAACAAATCCCCAGAAAGTAGAGATGGCTTCAGGAATCACTTTGGGGCGCCCCCCCCCCAGGTACAATAAACATGTGGTTTCATTTCCAAGGGCTCGGGTGTGAGTGGTTCCATTTCCTCAGGAAGCTGCGTTTCTTGCTCTTACTTCTGAAATGGAACGTGCATTTTCATTGGCCCAAGTTCAAGGAGTGCCTGGGGCAACAAAGAAAACAGTCCTAAGCAGGTTTCAGTCGTGGGCCACCCCCTCCCCCTTCCCAGCCGTGACTTCTTGCTCCCCATCCGCTAGGGATCAAGGCCAGCTCTCCAAGCCGGGGAGGCAGGCAGGGCGGCCTCGCTCACAGGGGTTCCTGGCCACCGGAGGGGGGCCATGCCTGTGTCCTGGCCCTCGGGTGGGAAAATCTGGTTGCCCTCCAAGCGTCCACATACCACAGGCTCCTAATTAAGAAAGTATGTTCCCATTCCATGTCACTCGAAAGGAATGAAAACAGTGACAGCATCTATTTATCTTCACTATCAATATCATTCCTGTTTCTCAGTCCCACGGGGGGTTATGAGTCTTGAAGGAATTGACTGTGGGTTGTGAGAGTTTAACCTCGGCCATGTGCTGTGAGGACACGTGTGGCCTCTCTCTGAGAGCGAGGCTCAAAGTGAGGGAGAGGAAGGCCGCAGAGGCCTGGCCCCTGCCCTCTGGGGGCGTGGGGTCCTCCAGTGGCTCAGCCGTGGTTGGGGTGGCTCTTTCTTTCTTTGGTGCTTATGCAGTCAAGGCCCCTTTCACTAGCAACCCCGCTCCCCCCACCGCATCTTCAGGGGCGTAAAAAGCCACCATTCCTTGAGGCTTGTAGAGGAGATACAATCTGTTCAAATGGCAGCTGGTTATGTAGGACCTGCTATGTCCTGGGTCTGGGCCAGGCGCTCTCGTGTACTGGTATTGCTAACACTCGGTAGCAACGGCTCACCCTGGTTGCCCGTGTGGTGCGGGAGGCAGGATTAAGGGACTTGCCCAAGACCAGATAGCAAGTTAGTCCATCTGGGCTGCTGTGGCAGACTACCAATTATAAACAACAGACATGTATTTCTCATCGTTCTGGAGGCTGGGAAGTTCAAGGTCAAGGTGCTGGCAGATCCTGTGCCTGGTGAAAGCCTGCTTTCTGGTTCATAAACGACCGTCTTCGCGCTGTGTCCTCATAGGGCAGAGGGATGAGGGAGCTCTCAGGGGTCTCTATGGTAAGGGCGCTAATCCCACTTGTGCAGGCTCCACCCTCACGACCGAGGCCCCTCTCCAAGGCCCCACCCTCAAACACCACCGCAGTGGGGACTAGGGTTCTATGTGTGCATTTTATGGGGGAGGGGGACACAGACGTTCAGTCTATAGCAGGTGTCCTTGCCAGTGGGCCTGAGGTGGGGGTACCATCAGCAGCTTATTATGACAACAGCCTAGGAGACACGGGAAGGTTCTCAGCCAAGCACCCAAACTTCGCAAAGAGGCGGGGAGGATGGGCCCCCCTGGTCTTGTTGCGCCCTCTGTTGGTTGACAACGGCATGTATATCCTGTGTGCATATCCCGCAAGTTAGTCCACGCACTGGTCGGTGGACATTTAGGTTCTTTCCACATCTTGGTATTGTGAATGGTGCCACAGTGAACATGACATCCTCATTTCAACTCGTTTGGGTAAATACCCCGAAGTGGCATTGTTAGCTATATGACAATTTAGCTTTTTGTGGGTCCTTCACACACTTCAGCCATTCTCGAAGGCTCCCTGCGGCGATCTCAGGCCTCGCCTTGAACTCTTGCCCTATCACCTCCTGGCTTCTCACCTGGGGATTTACCGCCCCACGTGGCTTCTCCTCACCCCTCATCCCAACCCCTGGCCCCATTTCTTTGGCTTTGACCTTTTTTTCTTCCCCAGCACTCAGCCTCTCCCCTGCCTGCATTGCCCTCTGCGACCCTGCCACGCCCATTCCCATGTTCCGGTGTGCTGTCCCATGGGCACCCCTGAGACCCGCCCCTGGGCACGAGGGCAGCGTGTGCCCCCTCCTCGGACGTCTACGGTTTGTTCCGTGGCTGCTCTTCCCAGCCTGTCCGTGAATGTGCCTCCCTCCTGCCCCGGCTCATAAACACATTCCCTCCTCAGGACAAAGATGAGGCCTGTGGAGACGCGTCTGCTCTCAGGGCCCAGGGCGCGGTGCCTGGCAGGGGCTCAGCCAATGCCCGTGGCCCCGCTGAAGGGTCTGTCTGTGGGAGAAACCGTTGTCCGAGGGCCTGGCCGCAGTTCGGCGTGTTGCAGCCGATGTGGCCGTCCTGCTTCCGGGACCAGCCCTCCGCATGCCCGAGAGGTGTCAAGCCCCTGAAGAAACAAACAGACTGTGGTTTCCTTCAGTCCGGCTCTTCACCGAAGCAGGATCCCGCCACGGGCACTGCACCCTCGGTGCCAAAGGCGGCTTGGACCCCCCGTGGCGGGGCTCCTGTGGCCGCCAGCTCCTCTGTAAACGTCTCAGACTCCCCCCGCCCCATTTTGTCCACCTTTCCCCAGGCTGTACTTGTGTTGGTGCTCCGACATCGTGGATGCCCCAGTGGTTCAGTGAGTCCATTCCGGTCTCCTTGCCCTTGGAGTCCAGCCTTGCCTGTCTGAGCCCAGCCTGCCTTCCCAGGGTCTCTCTCACCACCCTCCTGAGCGCACAGTGGGCTCCAGCCCCTCCTTGGGGCGCTCTGCCCCTTGACCAAAAGCACAGCTCCGTGTCCTGGCGCTTGTCATGGTCTTTTAGGCCCCTCTTCGGCCACCTTCCTTTGGACACCTGTACATTTGGACACCTGTCCACCAAATCTCTGTTACTGCGGCCAAGGCCAGAGGTCACATCACAAAGACCACACCCCCATTCTTGGTCTCAGCTGATGGCCAGCTGTTGACTCCAGGCCTGTTACTGGATCATTAGCCCACTAGGGTGTATAAGGTGCACCTCTTCCCACCCATTTATCCGCCCCACCCCCTCCCCAGGTGTTGAATTCAAGAAGAGAGTCTTAAAGTTGAAGGAACCTTCTAATATCAGAAAGCAAGAGACCTTGGGAGAGAGTTTGTTGACTTAATGAGGGACCTGAAAGAATAAAGCTGCAATGACTCGCTGATGCTGGATCCTTTGGGGGCAGAGGGCCCTGATGCCCCTCCCGTCTTATGTAACCACAGCCTCTTTCTGGCTGGAGGGAAGGACCAATGAGGCACATGGCCCAAAGCAGAAGTTTCGGGTTCTAGAAGAGCAGGTGTGTGTGTGTGTGTGTGTGTGTGGACAGTGCGTGGTGTCTGTGTGCACAGCATCCAGGGTGGCCCCAGCCTGAGAGATTCAGACAGAAAAGGGTCTGCCCCGCTGTCCCGGATGCTCCTGCTCACCAGCCCCCGCTCCCAGGCCCTTGGATTTGCGCCTCCTCCTGCCCCCTCCATCAACCCCCGACTCCTCTCCACCTCCCATGGCTCCGTTCTCCCTTTTCTGAAAGATGCACAAGCGCGCACTTTGGTTTTGTCGTTGCTGCTGGTGCTTCCTCAGATCGGCCCATTATCTTCACTTATGCTGAGAAAAGAGCCTATTGAATAGATGATTACTAGGCCTTTTATTTCTCCCTGGGCTTCCAGGGGGCGGCTTTCTCGTCTGGGATCCGCTGTGTCGCTGGGAGCGGCAGGGAACGGAGGTGCTGACAGCTCGTGTTGGGTGTTTACTACGCTGTGAGTTTATGACAGCCTTGTTTCCATACTGACAGCGAACGCCATATGGAGAGGAAAAAATGCTGTCAGATGAACCCTTAAGCAATCACAACACAGTACATGAAGTCTCATAATTGCTTTTGGAAAAGCGGGGAGCTGCTTAAATCGCATCAGCGTGTGGCGCTCTGTGCCCTGACTGAATAAAACGGGAGCTTGACATCAGGTGATTTACTCTCCTGTGTTTGGGAAGCTCAGCTGATGGGGAAGGGCTGGGGGGTTTGTTTTCCTCACCCCTGGGCACGGGTGCGCGGGAGGCAGGGAGAATGCAGGCCACGTCTGCAGGGCAGTGTGCTAACAGGTGCAGCCCCAGACCTGTCACCCTCTGGGCCTCCTTCCAGACTCCCCACTGTGGCTGAAGATGACACTCATCTAACTTGACATTTTATTACTGTCACTTGGGATCTTATCAGCTCACCCCCGCGCTGCCTCCCCCCCCCCCCCCCCCACACACACACACTCCCTTTCCAACAGAATCCAAGATCCCTGAGGGCTGGGCCCACATCCCAGCCCTGCCCTCACCGGTCCTGGCCTGCAGGGCTGTGGGTTAAGTGTTCATGAACCGTCTGTGTGCATGGAAAGGTGGACTGGATTAAGGTGATAGTTCAAGGCTAGTTTCAGCCCCCAAACCACTCGAGGAGGATGCCCCATTGATCAAAGTACCCACTTGTGAGGATGAGAAATGTTGGAGTGCCTTCTTGTCCCACAGAACACCTAGAGCTGGTGAATGTCTACAAAACCAGTCCCTGCGGGCTGTGAGACTCTCCAGCCCATTGTTGCTTCTTCAGTTGCAAGAGACAAAAACCAACACCAGCTGGCCTCAACGCAGACTCTGGGGTGAAGACCCTGCAGGCGCCGCTGGCCTGGCAGGCTGGCCTCGGGCCCCTGTGCTCTTCGGGCACCAGGTTTCTCACTTCACTCAGCTCTCTCCCCTGTGCCTGTGCTGGCTTCGTTCTCTGTGGGCTCACTGCCTGTGGGAGGGACACTTGTGGCAGCTCTGGGGCGACCAGTCCCTTAGCCTTGTCACCCAGAGAGGAGCAAGTATCTAGCAAAGTTCTAGCAAAAACCCTGGAAGGACTCCAAGGCCCACTCAGGCCAGGGAACCTATCGTGTGGCAATAGGGAAGGGGCCTCTGATTGGTTAGGGCTGGCTGGGTTCTTACAGACCGGTTCCCTAGAGCAGTGGTCGGCAAACTCATTAGTCAACAGAGCCAATATCAACAGTACAACGATTGAAATCTTTTGAGAGCCAAATTTTTTAAACTTAAACTATATAGGTAGGTACATTGTTATTAACTTAATTAGGAGACTCCTAAGGCTTAGGCAGAGCCACACTCAAGGGGCCAAAGAGCCGCATGTGGCTCTTGAGCCGCAGTTTTCCGACCACTGCCCTAGAGGAAGGGAGATGGTGCAGACCGGAAAGCCACATCCATGATGACAGCAGGTGGTTTATTAAGCATTTGCTATGTGCCAGCCTCTGGTCTGAGTCCTTTCTCCGCGTTGTCTTATTCAGTCCTCGTGATGGTCGCAGGAGCTGGGTACCATTGCCGTTTCCAGTTTACGGATGAGGAAACGGAGGGATAAACGTGTCCAGTGAGTTGTCCCAGGTCACACAGGCAGGAAGTGGTGAGGCTGGGATTTGAACCCAGGCGGTTTAGCTCCATAACCCATGCTCACAGCCCCTGCCTCCCGACCTGCCCGTGGCTAAGCTCTTTGTGCACGGAAATGATGGCCGTATTCGTTTTTCCCGTTGTAGTCCCCATCTCCAGAGAAACACCGCGTCCTGGCTCCTCCTCTGCAGTTGGCAAGGACAGTCATTCCTCCTGTCCGGGTAGCTCCTAACCCAGGTCTAACTCAGCCCGCTTCCTGGTTCCCCATGAAATCTTCTGAATGTTTCTAACTCAGCCTGCTTCCTGGTTCCCCATGAAATCTTCTGACTGTTTCTAACTCAGCCCGCTTCCTGGTTCCCCATGAAATCTTCTGAATGTTTCTAACTCAGCCCGCTTCCTGGTTCCCCATGAAATCTCCTGACTGTTTTCTGCGAAAGGCAAATTCACAGTGCTCGCTCGAGAGGCTCAAGGCCCGGGCCGCAGCCCTTGAGGAAGCCTCTGGTAGTCATTGCAGGAAGAGGCAAGAAGGGACCCCCCACCCCAACCTCCATCTCACGTCCCACATGGGCCTTCATTTTTCAGAGGAAGACTGAGGCCCAGAAAGGACAAGTGAGCTTCCTGAAGGCACACAGCAAGTCATTGGCGAGGCCTCGCGTGGTGATGGCGTGGCTGAGGGCTGGCCACTTTCTGTCTCTGTGCCTCTGGCGCCTCCGCTGGAAAAAGCAGGCTTTTCATAATTTGAAACATCCCAAGACTGGCTTTGCTCCAATTGGACAAAAATAAAAGTTTTTTTGCCGTATTCATTAGGATGCTTTGAATTACAAGTAATTACCATTTTTTTTTCCCAAGCAAGGCTCTTTAGTAAGTGCTTCAGATATGGTTGGGCTGCAGGCACGGTTTGATCCAGGGACTCATGGCACCACCAGGCCCCAAGTCTACTTGTAGTTCTCCCAGTTCTGGCTCCTCTGTGAGTCGGCCTGGTCCTCGCAGCCACTTCCTTCCCAGGGTCAAGAACTCCGCACAGGCTCTGGCCTCGCCCCTCGCACCCCATCCACAGGCAGAGAAAGCACCTCTGCTCAACGAGCCAGGCAGTCTGTGGTTCACTCTGGTTTTACTGGCAGGGATGGCATGCCTGCCACCTTCATCCAGTCACTTTCACCAGCGGATGTGACATGCTGATGGCCAGCCAGGGGCAGCCATAGTCCCCAGAACTGCTGGCATCTCCATACAGAAACCAGGGCATCGGCAAGGGGAGTGGGCCGGCAGTGGAGGCTGGGCTATCACTGGCAGCTTCCTTGGCGCTGACCTCGTCCTCTCTGCGTCTGCGGGGCCTGGAGACACATCAGGGCTCCTGAGAGTTTGCCAGGCACCTGGCTCCACCCACCCGGGGCATTACCTCCAGGTGAGGGGGTGGGACGGCCCGGCCCGGCCTGGCCCTCTCCTGGGTCTCACCACCTTCCTCTTTTCTTGTCTCCAGACAGAGACTACTGCAGCTTATGTGACAAGCAGCCAATTGGGAGGCTGCTTTTCCGGCAGTTCTGTGAAGCGAGGCCTGGGCTGGAGTGTTACATTCAGTTTCTGGACTCAGTGGTAAGTCCCTGGTCCTGGGGGGAGGAGGGTCCTGGGTCCTCGGTGATCAGCGATCGTGTTCGTCCAAAGGAAACGCTAGACCACATGGTTTAGAAGGCTGCGGCGAATAAAACGGCTGCTCCAGAAGCTTCCACGCAGATGGCTGTGTCATCTCCAGGTCTGCACCCCTGGTGGCCATGGGTGACCACCTCCCCGCTGGGCCTCTGTTCCTGCTGCTTTAACGTGAGGCCCAGTGAGCTCCCTGATTCCGGGAGCCTGGGCTGTGCACGACTGTACATGGGGAAGTTGTGTGGTAATTCCAAAGCTCGTGTGCGGGGACTTGTTTCCTGTCGACGGCCCACTAGAAAGCAAGCTCCCTGAGGCCAGGACCCTGGCTCCGGGTCACCCCTGCCTCGCACAGAGCCTGGCCACACAGGCATCCAGCACATGTTTGTGCATTGAATGGGTGTTGGCAGTTTCAAGCTGATCTGACTGCTGCTGGCACACGTGGCCGTGATTCACACCACGGGGGCCTCCTGCACCTGTTCTGGTCGCTCACCTGTGTAACAGATGCGGCCTGGAGGCCTGGAGGAGGGGATGTGCAGGGGCTCCTCAGACCTGCTCAGGGAGGTGGGCACCTCCGCCTGGCTTCTGCCCCTAGGTTTTTTCTCCTGGCTGCAGCCATCCTGACCTCTGTCTTGGTTTAGGGGGCCTGCGTTTCTGTGTCTTCTTCGGGGTCTGTCTGTGGCTCTCTGGACCCACAAACCAAACTGCCCATTGACTGTCTCCACTGGAAGTCACATGGGCCCCTTAATGTCAGCGTGTCCCAAACACCCAGAACTTCTCCCCAGGCCCCCAAACTACCAGCCCTGACATGTTCCCTGGGCCAGTGACCAGCACCCCAGTCACCCAAGCCTGAATCCTTTGCATTGTCCTTGACCTCTCCTTCTTCCTCATCCCTTCCCCGACCCGATCAAGGACCCTGTGCTGGGCTCCTTAACCCTCCCAGACCAGTCCCCTCCCCTCCATGGCCTCCGTCTTGGTCTTAGTGCAGGTTCTCTGCGTGTCTCCTGTAAGCGATTGCAGCATTCTCAACCTCGGCTGAGCCGCAGAAACACCCGGGAGCCTTAAAAAAATACCAGCGCTCGCACTGAAGCCCAGACTCATTAATGTGTTTCTCTGGGGGGCGGGGCCCAGTATTTTCATAGCTTTTTATTATGGAAAATTTCAAGCTATAAAGGTAAAAGTCTACAGAATGGTATAATGAGCCCCCACGCATCCTTCACCCCACTTCAACAATGATGAGCTCAAGGCCAATCTTTTTTCACCCACCTCCGCTCCTCTGTAGCGTTTTGTAGCAGATCTCACATTTATTATTTTATCTGTGAACATTTCAGATGTGTCTCTGGACAATAAGGGCTCTTTAACAAAAATATAACCGCAGTACCATCACCATAACTCCAGTATTATTTTTCCCTATTATCTACTATTAGTCTGTATTCCCATGTCTGGCTTTCTCCTGTTTTATAAATGCATGTTTTAGCAGTTTATAGCCATCTCCCTCGTCCATCCTAAGAGTGTTCTGTGGTCGGAATTCTGCGCACTCGTCCCCATGTGTCATTTAATAAGTTCCTCTGTATTTCTTGTAAATTGATCATTAATCAGGCCCATTTCAACTGGAGGGTGGGGGGACTGACTTCATAAGTGGCTTCGCGTTGCTCTGCCAGGGGACATACACTCTCTGGTTGTCTTTCTTTCTGAGAAGGCAGCAGCCATTGATAATCCAGCCCCAGCCGGTTTGGCTCAGTGGATAGAGCGTCAGCCTGTGGACCGAAGGATCCCGGGTTCGATCCCAGTCAAGGGCACCTACCTTGGTTGCAGACTCCATCCCTGGCCCTGGTCGGGGCACGTGCATCAATGTGTCCTCTCACATCGATGTTTCTTTCTCTCTGTCTTTCCCTCTCTCTTCCACGCTCTCTAAAAATCAATGGAAAGTACCCTCCGGTGAGGAAAGTGGTGCTATTCAGCACCCACATCTGTTGATGAATGAGGGGTGACACCATGGCGACGTTCTGAGTCCGTCGTCCCTTCATTTGCTAACTAGGAAACACATTCGATGACTACCTGGTTACCCAGTGGTAAAGCTCATACAGGAAGTGCGTTATTCCTTTCCTGTTTTTGTGTTTTCAAAGTACCCATCGGTTCACTGGCAGTAACCAGCCCGAGTGTGACGTGTGGCCTTTCACGTGGTGCGTTCTGATGCACAGCAGTCACGGTTTTTATTGGGATGGCATGGTCTCCTCGTTGGCCAGTGGGAGCCCTTCGGGTTGGCTTCTGAGCCCTTGGAGAACACGGTGATCGCGGGCGGCCTCCTGGCCGTCGGCTGCCATGTAGTGTCGCAGTTCGTCTCGTGTGCTTCCTGCCCTTCACCTAGCGCTCGTCGTTTCTCCCAGGAGCCCTGGCTCCTCTTCCTGGGAATGGTACTGGGGCCGCTGGGGCCTTTTTAACATTTCCCGACTGCACTGCGTGTCCGGGGTTGGGAAGCATTGACACCCAGGATACAGTCCGAGTTCTGAAACTGACGTACCAGACCTTCTACCAACAGGCCCTGCCCGCCCGCTTGTCCTCGACCTCCCCCGGTCTTTTTGGGCCCTGAATTCTGGCCCTGCCCCTTGTTGGTGGTGGCTCCTTCTTGCCAGGATGGCCAAGTCTCTCGGTCCGGGCTGGAGTGGAGGGAGCAGGGCCGAGGGATCCAGGAGAGGTGTCAGTCATGCCAGACCTGTGCCACTAAAGAACTTTGAGTGACATGGGCCACTGGAGGGTTCTGAGCAGAGCAGTGGCGTGGTCTGACGTAGATTTTTAAAGGACTCTCTGTGTGTTGGGAACAGGCTCTGAGGGGCCGGGGCGGGAGCTGGGAGCTCTGGTTGGAGGCGGCTGCAGTCCAGGTGAGAGCTGATGGTGGCACAGCCACGTGGCAGCATCTCGCAGTGGTGAGAGTGGTTGGGTTTGGGGCATGTTTTGAAAGCAGAGTTAACAGTATTTCTTTTGTTTTTAATCCTCACCCGAGGATATGTTTTAACTGATTTTTAGAGGGAGACAAATAGGAGAGAGAGAGGAAAAAAAACACACCAATTAGCCACCTCCTGTATGCACCCTGACCAAGGATCCAACCCACAACCTTTTGATGTACAAGATGGCTCTCCAACCAACTGAGCCACCTGGCCAGGGCAAGAGTTCACAGTATTTCTGATGTATTGGGGGGAGGAGGAGGGAGAGAGAAGATGTGCAGATGACTTAAAGGTGTTGACCAGAGCCACCGGGAGGATGGAGTCAGAGGGTGGCTGAGGGAGGCTCGTTTGCGGGGTACACTCAGCTAGAGACGCCCATCAGACATCCAAGTGGAGATGCGCGAGGGGAGGAGGGTGTTCGAGTCTGAACTTTGTGAGAAGGGTCTGAGCTGGAAGCAGGAACTGGGGAGTTGTCCACATGCAGCTGGTACTTAGAGCCGTGGGCCGGGTGAGCTCACCAGGGAGAGGCGTGTGGATGGACAGGGCACGAAATCCCAGGGCGAGCCCTGCACCGAGGCGCCCCTTTTGGAAAGACGGAGCGTCGGCAGCTGGGGGACCTGTCTAGAGTTGATGAGGCGGAGCAGGCGAGGCTAACCCAGGAGCCAGTGGAATTTTCCAGCTGCGGGTCTCGTTAGATGCTCACAGTCAGTGTGAGGAGAAGAAAACAGCCCGTGGATGCCCATGCTCATTCTCGTCATGCGGACGCTCCCTGTGGCTGGGCCGGCACCGGGGATTTTTCAGTTGGAAAGGAGATGTGAGCGTGGCTCCCGGTGTCGACATGACAGATGCTCTTTACGCACTCCCTGACCAAGCTGCCACTCAGAGAGGCCGCCCCGAGCCCCCGCGTCCTGTCGGCATCCCTGGGAATTAGCGAGGCCTTTTCATCGCCCATCTTGACGTCAAGTGGCCGGCCTTTGGAAACACCTTTTACGCACGAAGCCTTTATTGAGTTTTCCAGGGCTGGCGTGATGCTCGTCTGAAATACGTGTTTTTTTTCCTTCCATCCGGACGGGAACTCCGAGGAGGGCGAGGGTGGCCCTGTCCTGGGTGTCACATCCCGCCCGGTGCCCCCTGGCTCAGCCAGCGCTGTCCTCACTGTGCCCATCTCTTGCCTGAATTCCTGCCAAGTGGAGTTTATTAAAAATAACCCGTCCTGTCGGGCTCTGACCTCGCCCTCGGGAAAGGCTGGTCCTCGGTACAGTTCCGATGTCTGCGCGTCTCGAGTCCGCAGGAGACTGGCTGCTTTAGAGGGGCCCCGGTGCTGGGGGGCAGCAGACTATCTGCGCACCTCCTCAGACCGCAGGGTAACTCAGCCTTCGCCGTGCTTGTCGAGGGGCTCCTGGAACCTGAGAAGGACTCCCCCTCCCCTTCCCACCGAGACATAGAGTCAGTGACCTAAATGGGGGCTATGGCTGGATTTGGCTCCTGGAGGGCAAAGAGGATTTGCCCAGCTGGTCATGGGATCAGAAGGGGTTCCAGGTTAGTGTCAACCTGCACAGGCCAATGGGGTCTTGCCATGGACTTCTTAAAAATGGACATAGTTGCCCTAGCCCAGTGATGGCGAACCTATGACACACGTGTCAGAGGTGACACGCAAACTCATTTTTTTGGTTGATTTTTCTTAGTTAAATGGCATTTCAATATATAAAATAAATATCAAAAATATAAGTCTTTGTTTTACTATGGTTGCAAATATCAAAAAATTTCTATATGTAACACGGCACCAGAGTTAAGTTAGGGTTTTTCAAAACGCTGACACGATGAGCTCAAAAGGTTCGCCATCACTGCCCTAGCCGGTTTGGCTCAGTGGATAGAGCGTCAGCCTGTGGAGCAAAGGGTCCCGGGTTCGATTCTGGTCAAGGGCACATACCTTGGTTGCAGGCTCCTTCCCAGCCCGGCCCCAGTCAGGGCATGTGCAGGAGGCAACCAATCGATGTGTTTCTCTCACATTGATGTTTCTCTCTCCGTCTTTCCCTCTCTCTTCCACTCTTTCTAAAATATCAATGGAAAAATATCCTCGAGTGAGGATTAACAACCACAACAAAATGGACGTACTTGCCCTGGTTGGTGTGGCTCTGTTGGGCATCTTCCCATGCACCGAGAAGTTGCCGGTTCAATTCCCGGTCAGGGCACATGCCAGGGTTGCCGGCTCAATTCCCAATGGCAACCGATCAATGTTCTACTCTTACATTGGTGTTTCGCTCTCTCTCCCTTTCCCTTCCTCTCTCTCTAAAAATCAATAGAAATATCTTTTTTAGTGGTGATAAGGACACATACATAATAACCAAAGGACTTGTATGCATGCATATAAGCATTACCAATGGACACAGATACTAGGGGGTGAGGGCATGTGCTGGGGGTGGGGGGGAATAATATTGTAATAGCTATGTATGGGCCAGGGGGGTACTTGAAATACCAGGGGGACCACTCTGTAGAGTATATGATTGTCTAACCACTATGTTGCACACCTGAAACTAATATAGGATAATATTGAATGTGAACTATAATTTTCTTTTTAAAAAAAGATGGAAAATTGTATGTTTTTCATCACAATAAAAAAATTTAAGAATTTCAAAAAAAAAAAAAAAGATTTGGAAATGGTTTACTGAGGTGCTACTGGCTCCAGATCTCTCAAAAGTTATGTCAAGATGCTGGGGCCACAGGCATCTGTCACCTTGGTCTGTTTCCAACTCACACGCATGGCCAGCGGGTGGGTGAGGCCTCGGTTGTTCCTCCTCCTTCTCAGTCTATATCCAGCGTGGCCAGTGGTCCACTCCTCCCTCCCGTCTTTCTCTGGTCCTGACCCAGACCCAAGTGGGCTCCTCAGATCAAAGAACCGTCTGCTCAGGCGGAGCTGGGTCTTCAAAAGGGGGTGCAGGGCCCTCCCGGTGTGGCTCAGTGATTGAGCGTCACCCTATGAACCAGGAGGTCATGGTTGATTCCTAGTCAGGGCACATGCCCGGGCTGCAGGCTCCATCCCCAGTGGGGGTGTGCAGGAGGCAGCCAATCAATGGTTCTCTCTCATCACTGATGCTTCTGTCTCTCTCTCCCTCTCCCTTCCTCCCTGAAATCAATAAAAATATATATTTATTTAAAGGGGGCGGGGAGGGTGCAAGAACCATGGTGTCCAGGCCGGGGCGAGTCAGCAGCAGGATGGGGACTGGCTCTGGAAGGGCAAGTGGAGAGCCCCCCTCCCCCAGCCCACATGGTCAGCACAGGCAGGACACCAGGGCCAACGTGGGCAGAGCGGGTATTTCTCCAGAAAGGGCCATGGTGAGCAGCGCTGCCAACCAGCACGTCACTGGTCCCTGCTGTGAGGACTCTGGAAAAGCTGACCACATCGGTAATTAGAGGCCGGAGGTGGCCAGACCTCATAGCATCTCTGACTTCACCTTCCTGTCGGGGCATGAGAAGGTCTCCCGGGAGAAGGAGGTGAAGCTAAAGCTAGAGGCCGAGAGAGGTCCATCCAGCGCGCGCTCTCTCTCCACCTCCCTCCCTCCCTCCCTCCCTCCCTCCCTATATTTATATTTTAGAGAGAAAGGGGGAGGGAGAGGGAGAGGGAGAGAGCGAGAGAGGGAGAGAAAGATAGAAATATCAATGATCGATCGGCTGCCTCCTGCACACCCTACACTGGGGATCGAGCCCACAACCCCAGGCATGTGCCCTGACCAGGAATTGAACTGTGGCCTCCTGGTTCACAGGTCAATGCACAACCACCGAGCCTCGACAGCCAGGCTGACTCTCTGCTCTTTAAACCAGTTTCTTTGAAAACGTGGCAGGTCCCTTCCTACCAGCTCTTAAACACCCTCCGAGGGAAACGTGTCTTATGAGAGAGGACCTATTTCACCAGCGTCCTCTGAGGTTGGTGGTTCAGTAGGAACAGGCCAGCAGAGTGACACAGCTTATAGACGAGGATGCACACAGGTGTTTATTCTCTCTGGCAGCCGCAGGCACATGCACAGTCCCTTTTGCCTTCAACGCAGGGTAGCATTTTGCTCTGTGTTGGAGCAGCATCTTCCCACAGGGCACTCGCTTGTGGCATAAACCACAGTGCCAATGGCAGGGGCCTCCGTCGGCGAGCACCTGGATGTATCTGGGGAAGAGAAACGCCCTCCGCGTGGACTGGCCTAGGTGCTCTTGGGGGCGCTGGCTGTTAGGGTTGAGCTGTGGGCAGCAGCAGGTTTCCGATGGGCATCCAGCAGAGAGGATGGTATGTGTCCCCTCTGAAGGGATGGGGACAAGTCCCAGCACCCTCTCTGGTAGGAGGAAGCTGACAGATGGAGGTCATGGGGGCAGCCTTGGGGTGGTTACCTCTCTTGTCACTGAAGCCATTGTGGCTGCCTTTTCCCTGCCGGCTCTCATTGTGATGGCCTAGGCCAGTGGTCAGCAAACTCTTTAGTCAACAGCCAAATATCAACAGTACTTCTTCAAAATAGACTCGCCCAGGCCGGAAACCGACTTCTGTGCATGGGCCACGAAGTTTCAATCGCACTGTGCCTGCACGCCCGCACGTGGTATTTTGTGGAAGAGCCACACTCAAGGGGCCAAAGAGCCGCATGTGGCTCACGAGCCGCAGTTTGCCAACCACGGGCCTAGGCTGGCAGCCCAACCTCTTCTCTGCTGCTTATGTTTTCTGGTTTAGGGTGGTTTCTGCAGCTTTCGACCACTCCCTGGGCAAAGGTGTGCCCACAGCAGTGGGTTTCCGGGGGGTCCCCGCCTCAGGTAGTGGGAGCTCCCTGAGCTCTGCCCACAGCAGAGCTGCCAGGGTGCCTCCTCTCTGCAGGTGGCCTCTTAGACGTGTCTCCCATGAGCCCCTCCTGGTGTGTGTGTGTGGGGTGGGGGGGTGGTCACTGTGGAGACAGGGCCTGTCACTCCAGGTGACTTAATCAGCGTGGAAAGCGCCCTGGAAGCCGCCGGTTGGTGTTCTGCCTCCCAGCACAAATGCTCTTCAAGTGGTGGTGACCTGACGTGGACTCTCGGAGAAAGGCCTTTTGATCCCGGGCCGGGATCCTGTCCCCGCGTGCTCCCGGCTGCCTCCCTGTGGAACAGCGGCGCCCCGCCGCCCAGCCAGGCTCTGCTGGGAGGCAGCTGACCTGAAAGTGATGTTATTTTGTTTTCACGTGGGTTTTAGTACCTAGAGCAAGAATATTTTCAGCCGGTTATTGAGGCTGATTAGTGAGTCTTAGGTCTCCATGAGGTTAAATAGAGCCGCCTTCACAGATGTATTTTGGGACAGTGCAAATCCCGGGTTCTGCATGGGATTGAGTTACCCCAAAAGGTGGTCTGAGCCTTGCAAAGCAGTCTGGGTAAATTCCCATGGTGCCAGACCACTAGGTGGGGCATCCAGAGCAGCAGACACGGGGTGCTTCTCTCCTCACCCTGGAAAAGCGGGGGGTGGTCAGTTGCGCTCTAGACTCAGCTCCCAGCCCTGTTGCTTGCTGGCTTAATTGTATTTGAACCAGTTGTATTTGGCCCCTGAGAGGCTCAGTTTCTTCATCTGTAAATTGGGAATAATAATACCCACCTCTCAGGGTGAGTCTATAATCTACTCCACACTGTGTGGAGGTGTGTGCTCACATGAGTATCAGTACAGCCGTGGGCAAACTACGGCCCGCGGGCCGGATCCGGCCCGTTTGAAATGAATAAAACTAAAAAAAAAAAAAGACCGTACCCTTTTATGTAATGATGTTTACTTTGAATTTATATTAGTTCACACAAACACTCCATCCATGCTTTTGTTCCGGCCCTCCGGTCCAGTTTAAGAACCCATTGTGGCCCTCGAGTCAAAAAGTTTGCCCACCCCTGAGTTAGGAGGACTGTTGGGGAGCATAGAGGGAGAAGGTAACAGGAAAAACTCAAGAAGAAAGCGCTACCTTCTCTCCTTAAATGGTCTCAAGACATCATGAATCAAATCATCAAGACATGACCAGGCCCACCAGGCTCATCCCAATGGTGAGGGGCATTGGCCTTCGGAGAGAGAGGTGTGGAGGCCGGCGGCCCACGGAGGTCAGGAGGACGGTGCTCTGTGCTGGCTGTGCTGGGACCAGCTGTGTGACCTTAGGCCAGGCCTTTACCTCTCTGAGCCTCGTGTCCAGCTCCGTAGAGAGAGTAGGTTGGATTCCTTCCAGACCCACCATCCATAGTCCTGTGACTCAGATGATCGTAGTGTCCATGTTCCTTCCTTGGAGAAAATCACTGTATCTTGATCCTCCATTAGAAGAGAAATGGTCACGAGCGGAAACTCACTCAGTGTGGATGGAAATGTGCCTGGCTGCCTCTGTGGGCGTCCCAAGTGCTGCCCGAGCTTCCCCTTTTCTGGGAGGGTCTTCTGGGAGGGTCTGGGGAGAAACTGGCCCTAGACATGGGGTCCAGAGGTTGCCTGGAACTGGGTGGGAAGGTCTGGGGCATCTAACTCTGCAGAGGGGGAGCCTGGGCGGAGGGGGAAGGGGGTGAGTTTCGGTCGTCTGTGCTGATGTCATCGTCTCTGTCTCCTCTGAAATAGCTGTGCTTTGGGGCCGAGATTGACAAATCCTGGAGCGGGAGATGTTGAAATGGTTGTAAACAACTTATAATCAGTTCCGTGTCCGCATGAGACAGGCGAGCTCACCCAGGCTTCTTGTCAGCTCCAGGCCCTTCTGCACTTGGCAAGGGCGCCCTGGGCAGTGAAGGAGCCCCTCGGGGTCAAGGGAAATACGAAGGCCCGCCTTTCAGAGGCCTCGCTTCGTCAGGGCCGGGGCCCACTGGCTTGGTCTGCCGCCGCGAGTTCTAAATTCCTTGGTGGTGCTGAGAAAGTGCTCTGGGCTGGGAGGGCCAAGTCCCAGCCCTGCCACCTCCCCCGGGCAACTCCACTGAACCCCCCTTCCCCGCCCCTGCTCTTCACAGGCGGGTGAAGGGGGGGTAAGGGTAGCCCCCGCCCTCCCACTCATTTCCTGGGCTCTTTGGAGGTTCATAAACGAGCATCTGAAAAACCTCTGTGTGCTCACTTTGTAAGCTGAAAGATGGCCAATAAGGCACCCATATTATTGTTTTCTCTCACAAAGTGTAATCCGAACAATGGCAATCATTATGGCAACTGTTAACTGAGTGTTTACTAGGTGCCCAGCTCTGGGCTAAGAGCTTTCTCGCTTTCTAGCTGCACAGTCAGCCCATGAGCCCGTGCTTTTTCCATGTGCATTTCATAGAGGTCAAGGAAGTTGTCTAAGGTCACCCAGCTTGGAAGGTCCGAGTGACCAGAGGCAGCCTCTCGGGGGTGGGCCTCCCACTCCGGTGGCTTGTTATTTTCCAGTGACTTCCTTTGATTTATCTGTGCTGGTGGTTCTCAGCCCAGCTTCCTGGCATCTCAACCTCAGCTGCCTGGATGCCCGGCCCTTGTCGCCAGAAGGTCTGACTTGGGTGGGGTGGGTGAGGCCCGAGCACCAGTGCTGGCTCCCCAGGGATTCTGATGCGCGGCCCGAAGGAAAGCCGCTGTCCCAGGCACGTGTCCACGATGGTGCAGAGCAGGCCGGACGGGATGCCGGGCCTTCTGCCCTCCCTGGGCCTCAGCTCCTTGCCCTGCAGGAGGGGGTGGGCCACTCCAGGGAGTCTTCTCCTGGGGCCCCGAAGGTTCTGTCACTTTAAGACGCTCATGAGCAAATCTCTTACTGTTCTTTTCCTTCTTCTGTTTCAGGCAGAATATGAAGTTACTCCAGATGAAAAACTGGGAGAAAAAGGGAAGGAAATTATGACCAAGTACCTCACCCCTAAGGTAAGAGGCTGCCCACACCCCACAGCAGGAGGACTGGGGGGCCTGATCCAGGAAGACGGGCCCCCAGACCTGTGCTGGGCCGTGTGGCTGCCATGGGTCTCCAGAGATCCAGAATCTTCGTCCTTCCCCAGACAGTGCCCGTGCCTGGCAGGACCGACGGGTGCCCAGGCCAGGCCAGCGGGTGGTTTGAGGGTCCGTGTGGCAGGGAAGGGTTTGGAGATGGGAGGGGAAGAGGGTGGCCGAGGCTGTGTTGGCAAAGGCAATGTCAGTTGAACACAGAACAGAATGCAGAGTATTCTGAAGTAGGTTCCGGAGTGAACGGAGGGTGAGGGGCCGCCCTGACCCCGCCTCAGGAGCACCCCCTCGTGGCTGAAGGAAGAGAGGCAGTGCCTCCCCCTGTCATTCCCCCCAGGGCCCTGGTGGCCTTGGTCCCTGGAACTTGTGTCTTCTTACCCCAGTTTGACAGATGAATGTGTTCTCCATCCGTGTCGGAGGAGCTGGCCTGGGGGCCGGGTTTTCATCCCAGCTCTGCCACCCACACAGTCATGTTTCCTCTGGGCCTCAGACGCCCTTTCTGAAGAGTGGCCCTCCCCCCAGACCCACCTCCCGGAGGCCCTGAGAGCCTGCGATGAGACCAGCACGCAGACAGCTTTACGTGCATCCTGCACCCTGTGGGCAGCGGTGGCTACGTCCCCCGTCCCCCCAGGACCCGGACTGTGTGGGCGCCAGCCCCCCAGGAAGCGTGCTCCTCATGTCCAGGCTGCTGGTGGAGTAAAGGCACTGTGGCCTGTGTGATGGGGTCCTGGCTGTCCATCCCTCACAGTGTGGCAGGGGGGCCACACACAGCCATGAGGTCAGGAAACGGCCCACTCCTAACGCCCACAAGACCCTGGTTGTCCTCTGCCCAGGCCTCAGTGTTCTTTGCTGTAAAACGGGTGAGGCTTGACCCGTTTATCGCAGAGGGTCCCTGCCAACTGGACAGTCACGGACTGTGCCCTCTCCCAGCTCACACGGCGGGAGGGACAGGTTGTTCGCAAGACAAGAACCAAGCGAGAAGCAGAGGAGACACTTCTAGGCAGGGAGAGGGGTGTGATGCGTGGAGACTCCCAGGGTGGGACATCTGGCCCCTGAAGAAAGGCGGCCTCTCACCCACCTAAGAGTATTAATCAGTTGATCCTTCATGAGCTTGACTCAGAAGGCCCTCCCTGCCTGCCACCTGGGGTGCTAACCCCAGGGCCTGTGTCTGTGGGCGACGGCACTGAGGCTGGGGCAGCCTGAGCCGGGTGTACAGGTACCTGGTGGACTCTCCTCAGGAGATGGGGGTCAGGGGGTGGGAGGTGGACAGAATCCAGGCCTCATGCAGCAGCTCCTCCAGCAGCAGCTGGGCTGCTGAAAGCCTGCAGCCCCGTGTGAAGGCGTCCACATGATTCAAGGGGTTTAACCCACAGTAGCCCCTTCACCCCGGGGCTTTAAGAACGACAGCTCACTGACTGGGCACCTATGGGAGCTAGACGCCACCTCGATGTTCTCTGTGATGAGAACAGACAGCCTGTGTGCAGGCTGCGCGGCCGGGAGGGAGGAGCCTGCTGCAGGCGCAGCTAATGGAACAGCGCAGGCAGCTTCCACCGCCAGGGCGGCTCAGCTTAGCCCGCTGTCTCCATCGCGCCCCTTCGGGGCTGCCCACCTGCCTGGGTTCCCTGCAGACAGTAGCAGCCTTCATGTATTGAGGACCCACTGTGTGCTGGCGCCGTCTCACTTAGTCTTTGCTGTCACCGTGTGATGTGCTTCTGTTGGCTCCGCCTTAAGGGGAGGGTGGGAGGCTCTGGAGGGGCTGCCCCTGTCCCAGGTCACACAGCTGGGGTTGAGCCCGGGTTGGGGTGACCCAGGAGCCCTGGGTCCCGTGTGGTGCACTGTTTCCCACGCCTGCCCCCTCGCTGCTGTGCTGCCCCGTCCCGCAGGTCTGCGGCCTGGCTGATCTCAGCGAGGATGAAGGGGCTCTTTGCCCGGCCTCGCCGACTCTTTCTGCCTATCCGAGGGCTACCCTCTCTCCCCACTTGGCCAACCTCATCCACAAGTCTCTGCCAGTGGACCCCCCGTCTGGGCCCTCCAGGCCGCCTGCCCCTCTCAGGGCTGCCTCCCCCTCCTGGCGGGCGGGCCCAGCCTCCCGTGGCTCAGACAGTTTTACAGGCCCTCAGAGCTGCCAACAGTTTTTTCTCACGTGCTCCTCCGTTTTTAACGTTTAAACCACACCATGTGTGATGGCCCCAGGGCCGGGGGCCGGTGGTCAAAGTGGCCCTGTGGGCCGACTGTTTTCCGCCAATAAATTTTGCACCGCCTTCCCCGCCTTCCTGTGGCTGCTCTCTCGGGAGCCGGCTTCCCTCTCGGTCCTGCAGACGCCTCAGGTGCTGGGGAGCGAGGGGCAGCGAGTGGCTGAGGCTACTGTCCCCAAGCCCAGCTTGTCCTTGCCTTGGGCCTCTCAAGATGCAGCGCAGGTGTCTCGGCTCCAGGGACCATTTTCCAAAGGGGGGACCATATCATGCTGACCAGGAAACACCTCTGTGACCTCGCCCACATGTCAGCAGTGCCGAGGCTAAGGAACCCTGGTGTCGAGGGGGGGGCGGGTGTGGGAGGTCAGTTTTGCAGGAGTGGACGGTAGAGGGGCCGGGCCTCTGGGCGGCAGGGCCAGGAAAACCTTGTCGGGGACTTTGACATCATCCCAAAGGCAGTGGGGGCCGCTGGGGCTCTGCATGCCATTGACAGTCTAGGGCAGTGGTCGGCAAACTGCGGCTCTCGAGCCACATGCGGCTCTTTGGCCCCTTGAGTGTGGCTCTTCCACAAAATACCATGTGCGGGCACGCATGTATAGTTCGATTGAAACTTTGTGGCCCATGGGCAGAAGTCGGTATTTTGTGGAAGAGCCACACTCAAGGGGCCAAAGAGCCACGTGTGGCTCAAGAGCCGCAGTTTGCCGACCACTGGTCTAGGGTGATCCCTCTGACCACAGGGAGGAGAAAGGGGAGGGGAGACTGGAGGCAGGAGACCATCCAGGGACCTGCTGCAGGGGCTGTGGGTTGACCCAATCCGGGTGCTGGTCCCTGAGTGGGTGCAGGTGCCCAGGAAAGACAGAGAGCGTAGGAGGAGGGTCATTAGCTCACGGGGCGGAGATGACGGCATCTGCTCCGAGTGTCCCCTGCCCAGCACAGCCCTAGACACAGTCTCATTCAGTGCCAGTCGGTTTGATGGAGGCAGTGAGGGGGCCCGGGAAGCTTCCTCACAGGCCCTCACCTCTCCTACCTCAGGTCTCTTTCTGGGGAGCTGGCGCTTGGCTGGCTGTGTCCCCCCGTGTCTGGTTGTTTGCTGGGAACGTTCCTCTCAGAGTCAAAGCTTAAGCTCAGAGTTGAATTCTCGACTTCCGTGCGATGATGCTCTTCAGACCCACCAAGTCCCCTCCTTGGATGCTGCCCAAGTCCTGCATCCAATGCCCACACACGGCAGCCTTGCTCAGGGGGCGTGAGAGGACGCAGCCAGGTGGGCTTGGGGACAGGCTGGAAGCTGTGGGAGAGCGAAGACAAAGGCAGCAGGTGCTGTGAGAAGGTGAATTTTAGCCCCTGGTACACCTGGGTTGGAAGCCAGATTTGGCTCCTTGGCACACGGCCTTGGGAACTGACGTGACTTCACCGCTCGATGACGCAGGATAGTGAGTGGCGGGCGACATCAATACCAGCGAGGACAGAGCCAGGGGCTGGTACATGTCAGCCACTCGCTCTGACCGTCCCCTCCCTTGTCTGCACTTTCAAAATCAGGCTGCTGAGTGAGGAAATCATTCAGACATGAATTCCAGCTGTGGGGTGTGAGAGGCCAAAGAGGGGTCCGGAGGGGCCCCCAGGATGGGGGCTGGCCAGAGCGGCCGCACTCATTACAAGGCAATGCAATAGTCAGGAGGATGAATGCCCGCGGCCGGGACACACGAACCCAGGCCTTGGGGCTTCCCGCCACGGAGATGTCTTGCTTTCTCATGCACAGCCCGATTGTGTCTTCAGCTCTCCTGGGCTGCTTGTGTGGCTCCACCGTCTTAAAGATGTTGTCACATGGTAACCTCCAAAGGGGGAGAGAAGCATGACAGAGGCACATAAGCCTTAGCTGCCTTGGCCCAGGGCGACAGCCACTTCCTCTCCCAATCCACTCTCCCGGCCAAGGGGGTGGCCAAGAAGGATGAAGACTACTGCTCTGTCTCTGCTAGCAGATACTGCCTAATCGGATAAAGGATCATGGGAGCCCTGGCCGGGTAGCTCAGTTGGTTAGAGCATCATCCCGATACCCCAAGGTTGTGGGTTCCATCCCCAGTCAGGGCACATACAAGACAACCAGTGAATGCATAAATAAGTGGAATAGCAAATCTCTCTCTCTCAAATCAAATTAAAAAATTAAAAAAAGAATCGTGGGTTTTATCTATTCGTATACATGTTGCTCAAGGTAGGCTGGGGGATTCTGGGAGGCACGTGGAGTATTGCTACCTCTCCGTGTTCTCATCCCCATCCCCCCAGCTGAAAGCATTGTCTGTGTAGCAGGCCAGTCTCTGGGCTGGTGAGACAGCCAGGAGCATGGCACTTCTTTTTTTGTATTTACTATTTTTATTGATTTCAGAGAGGAAGGGAGAGGGAGAGAGAGAGAGAGAGAGAGAGAGAGAGAGAGAGAGAGAGAGAGAGAAACATCAGTGATGGGAGAGAATCATTGATGGGCTGCCTCCTACACACCCCATACTGGGGATCGAGCCCGCAACCCAGGCATGTACCCTGACCAGCAATCGAACCGTGACCTCCTGGTTCATAGGTCGACGCTCAACCACTGAGCCACGCCAGCTGGGCAGCATGACATGTCTCACAGCTATTCTCAGGCTTGTCAGCTCCGAGGAGCTGCCCAGGGACCCCTGAATGGAATCAGATACAGGTGCTGGGCTCTGTAGAGATCTGGGCAGCTCACCTCCCAGGTGCCTGCAGATCGGAGTGATACAGGTGACAGGTGTTCAGCGGCAGGGATGCTCTGGCTGGGAAATATCGATGATGATAATAAATGATCCTGAAAGCAGTATTATATACTGAGATCATTCGTCACTACAGACTTCATTTTAAAGTACTGGCTGTATGGAGATATCATGCACATACCATAAAATTCACCCTTTCAAAGTGTACAGTTCAGTGGTTGTTAAAATGTTCGGAGTTGCACCGCGTGCACCATTATCTGATTCCAGGACGTTTTATCACCCCCAATAGGAACTCTGCCCCCATTAGCAGCCACTCTCTCTTTCCCTTTTCCTCCCAGCTCCTGGCAACGACTAATCTGCTTTCTGTTTCTATGGATTTGCCTATTACGGACATTTCACACAAACAGAATCATACAATGCGTGGACTTTTGTGACTGACTTCTTTCCCTTCGCGTGTCTTCAAGGTTCATCCATGCGGTGGCATGTGTCAGTACCTCATTCCTCTATGTGGCTGCATAACGTTCCATTGTATGGATACCACATTTCATTTCTCTTCCCATCAATTGGCGGGTACTTGCGTTGTTTCCACTTTTTAGCGATTATGAGTAATGCTGCTATGAACATTCGTGCACAAGTTTTTGCATGGACATATGCTTTCATTTCTTTTGAGGTTATACTTAGGAGTGAAATTGAGGGTTAGATGGTAACTTGATGTTTAATCACTTGGGGACCTGCCAGCCTGTTTTCAAAGTGGCTGCACCAGTTGACATTCCCACCAACAGTGTATAAAGGGTCCTATTTCTCTACATCCTCTTCCACACTTGACATTTTCTGTCTTTTTTATTTTATTCATCCTCGTGGGTGTGGAGTGGTATCTCGTTGTGGTTTGATTTGCATATCCCTAATGACTAATGATGTTGAACGCTTTTGCGGGTGCTTATCGGCCATTTGCATGTCTTCTTTGGGGAAAGGTCTATGCAAATCCTTCGCAAATCCTTCGCCCGGGTTTAAATGGGATTGTTTATCTTCCTCATGTTGAATTTTGAGAGTTCTTTGTATGTTCTAGATACAAGTTCCTTATCAGATATGTGACTTGCAAATATTTTCTCCCATTCTGTGGGTTGTCTTTTTACTTTCTTGGTGGTGTCCTTGCAAGCATAAAGATTTTAAATTTTTATGAAATTCAGATGGGTTTGTTTTTTTTACTTGTTTTTAAATGACTTGTTTTTACTTTGTCTTACCTGGCGTTATAAGAAGGCCTGGTTTTGTGGGGGAGCCGGGTGTATATGGGGACAAAGCAAACAAATCGTAGTGCACATGGTGCAAGCCCATGAATCGGTCTTTCTGTTGCCAAAGGCCAATTGCCTGTTGGGAACACTTGGGCCAGACCTGCTCCTTCAGTAATATGCCGGCCCTTCTCCTAGTTGACATGACAAGCTTCTTTAGGCCGTCTGTGTCCAGCACTGCAGTGCCATCTTACACACCTGTTCTTGGATCTTCCTAAAATGGGTATTAGTGTACCCATTTTACAGATCAGGCAACTGAGGTTGGGGAAGGCAAGAGGCTGGTTTAGAATAGTGGAGTCAGGCTTACGCGGAGCCCCTGAGTATCCTGCTTTGACAGCATTGTTCGAAGGACACCCTGCTGTGGTTCATTTTAATTAGGCCCATGAGCAACTGTGCCTGGTCTCCAGCTTTGAGCTGCTCCACCCCAACCACGATGGCCTGGCAGGCGGTACCAGTGGAGTCCAGGGGAGCTCAGACCTGGGGGAGGTACTGCTGAAAGGGCCTGTGTGGGTTTCTTCTGACAGTGAGGTGGACAGGTGTGTTGGAGCAGCCCATGCTCTGTGGAGGATGCTGGGAAGGCCCCGCCCTGGCAGGCAGCCCTTGGAGAGCATTTCTTGCAGGAGGTCCCCTTGCAGCATATTGTTCCCTGGGCCTGCACAGCCACATGCCTCTTTGTTTCTGTAACAATGACAGGGTAAGGCAGGGAAGTTTGTTCTTGTTAAGGCGGGGAGGGGGGTCATTACCCATCAGCCCGAGTTCCTGCACAAATGAAAACCTATTCCTGGTGCTTGTTTGGCCCTCCGGAAAACATCCACGTTTTACAAAGTGAAGAGTTTGAATGAAAGGAAACAATAATTACTCCCCTTCCTCACCCAGGCAGCAGCATAGGAGCCTGAGCTAGCCTGAGCTGGCTGGCTGCTTCTCAGAGGGGAACAGTCCCCCGCCTCTGGGGCAGTCAGCAGCTTCAGTCCGTGTCCTGTTTCACATGGAACCCGGTTCTGCCACTTTCCTGCTGTGCCTCCTGGGAGCCTCAGTTTGCCCATCTGAGTATGGGGCTGATAATGATGTTCACAGGGGCTCACGGCCATCCATCATTCTCAAAGCGCCTTCACCGTTTTGGCTATAATTGCATACCACCCTTACAATCATTTACATCACATTTTTCTTTCAATCAAACCATCTTTTAACGGAAGATAAAAATGAGTGTGAAAAGGAAACTTTGTATTGGGAACACATCTGGAAAGCCAGCATTGATTTGTCGTCCATAAAGATGGCTGGAAAAATGGTTAGTGAATTCTAGCTAGATTCTCTTGTCTGCCTAGGGCTCTGAGCCTGAAGCCTCCTTTCTCTGTTTGGAGGAGGTTAGCGAGCATTAGAGATGCCTTAGCAAGGTGGCAGCACCACACGGAGATGTTCTCCTTCAGGCTGGGGGGCTTGAGAATATAAAAGGGTAGTTAGTCCCTTTTCACTGAGTGATTCAATATCCTTTACCTTCTGAGACCGCCTCATCGTCTTTGGAAAATGCCTGGATAACTATCTACTTCCCAGCCACGATGCCTTTTAGAAATGCTGGCTTGTGGGGCGATGGTGTGACCTAGATAGAGCCAAGAGCAGGCGTCAGGCTTGTCCTCTGATCTCCCTTCCTGGGGTCGGTGGCCTTGGGGGAGCTGATGTAGAGCTCCCCCAACCCTTGGTTTCCGACTGACCATTGGACCAAGCCTTGGTTTCCAGGGCAACCTAGGGCACAGAACATGGGTGGCTTAGGCACACCCCTCTGTTCCAAGTGCCTGTGCTGTCTCTGTGGGGTTTGGGATCCCAGCCACTGGCCTTGGACCCCCTTTTCATCTCTGCTAAGATGGCTTGGCCCTCGTCTGTCTCCCGGCCCCCAGAACAGCCTCTGTTCTCAAGGAGACTGGTTTGCTTGGAGTCCCCCTTGCTTGAGCCCCTCCTGAGCCAGACTGGAAGGGCAGCTGGGCCAGCCGGGCCATGCACCCTGGCTCTTCCCACTTCCTGCCACGGAGTTTTCTCAAGCCACACGGTGGGTGAGGGAGGAGGGAGCAGAGAGAGGGGAAATAAAACAACAACAACAAAGCCACATGTGGGCTCACTAGCTGTCCTGGGGCAAGACAGACGAGAGCTGGCTTTTATTGAGCAACTGCTCTGTGCCCGGAACTTCATGTTTAACTCGGCTCCCATAACCGCCAGCTGACATAATGAGAAATGGGGGCTCAAAGAGGTGAAGACATTGCCCAAGAACAGCCAGGGTGGGGAGCTGAACCCAGGCCTGTCCTCTTCCCACTCCCCTCCCAGCCACAGGCCTCCTGTCACTGGGCCTCACTCCCCTGGGTGGAGTGAGGAGGTAGGCTGGCCAGGTGCTGTCTGACCACCCTCACTCTCACCACCAATAGTAATAAGACCTGCAGCCAGGAGCAGCTCTTACTATGCACCAAACATGGTATTACTTCTTCCAAAGTTAATCAAAGACAAAATTCCCCCCAAATCAGCCTGCCAGGTGCTTCATGGATGAGTAGATCCGGGAGGGCAGGTGGGCCGAACTGAGGATGTACCGGCCGGCCCGTCTCTCCCGGCCCCTCTCCAGCGATGGGCCCTGAGCCTGGGCACCGACTGCCACTTTGCCCGGTGTCCTTAGCATTTCCTCATGTCACGATCTCCCTACACAACATTGTAAGTGACTGTGTACTTGTCCTTCAAATAGACCTTTTTCTCTCCCCCCTCCCCCCCGCCCCCAGCCTCCTGGAAAACAATCTCTCTTTGCCCGAAGCCAGATTTTTTCTTTTCCGGCTCCTCCTGATGTTCTGGAGACTGGTGTGCCAGCTGGGGCTCCTCACAGCAGGCCCGAGCATGCCCGTCTGGGTCCCTCTTCCTTTCTCGTGACCTTCCAGGTCAGAAAGTTGGATGTTCCTTTGATGCTGGTGGAGCCAGCTCTAGCTCTGACCCCGTTCCCATGTGTGTATAGTATTTCCTGCCCAGAGTTCCTCTCCTTAGAGCGGCCAGAGCCAGAGGAGTCAGCCATAGGCTTCCTGAGGACGCCCCTGCCCCCAAACTCTGCCCTCGGTGGGCAGTGACGCAGGTCCCCGGTGCCTGTGTGTGGCCTGACAGGTGGGCCTCGGGCAGAGAAATGACTTTATGGGGGAGGGGGTCGGTTGGATTCCCTGAATCTTCCTGCCCCTCCTGCACTCCCAAGCCCCACGGAATGAAATCCTCACCGGGGAGAAGGAACCTCCCAAGGCCAAGATATTTCCAACACAATTGCAAAGGAGGGCCGGCCTGGAAGCCGTGGAAGGGGAGGGTGTTCTGGAAGATGGAAAGTTGGCTCGCTACACCCTGGCCTCTCACGCACAAGGAATGAGGGACCTTCCCCGCCGTGAGCATCCGCACCCAGCCCTTCGGGCCGAGCTCCCCTGGGGGACTGACTACCTGGACGGGGCAGAGCTGGCTGGATTCAAGCCACTCACCAGAAAAAAACCCACCCACTTCTCCAGCTCCCGAGAGCAGCTCGCGGCCCGTGTAAACAGCCATCATCCCCCTCGCGCTCTCTGGGCCCGCGGGTCGGGTCGTGACCGGGGATTATCGAATTGACAGCGCCCGGCTGGCCCCCCTCCACATCTCCAGGCACATTTCATTTTGTTAATTATCCTTTTTCGCTTTTGACGTAAAGAGTCAAGGTCTGGGTCAGGGTTGCTTGTGTGTTTTCCTTTCTTCCTCATTAAAGCTGCGCGGCCCTCCGGGCTCCTGGCTGAGTCCTGCCAGCGTTGGAAAACATCCTCTCCCGTCCTGACCCCTAAAAGTCCTTCAGCCTCATTTCTGCGAAGCCGCTTGCACAGCAAAGGAAATGTGGGTCAAGATCCCTTACCCCCAAACTGCTTTGCCCTTCCCGAAGGGCTGTAGGGTTTCTCAGGGGCTGTGTCTGCACGTTGCTCACCCAGGGAAGGGACACCCGGGACCAAGGTGGCCAGGCAGCAGGGCACCGTGGGAAAGGGCTGGAGCCCCTCTCTCGGCACTTCCTGGCCTCATGGCCCCCCACGCGGATCTCTGTGAGCCTGCTGTGTGTCTGGGGTCCTCAGTCATCTTAAATGTGTCCAGAGAAGCGTCCCTTTGCCCTAGGCCTCCTCAGAATACCTCCCAGTGGGCAAGAGCCGGGAGCCGAACGAAGGAAAGTCCTCCCTATGGCCCAGTCAGACCCCCTGCAACCCCCAAGCCCCGGTCAGACCTCACCTCCGCCATGACTCTGCTGTGGCTGCCCCTCTGAGCCCTCCCTTCGAGGCCACCACACTCAGCTGCCCTCCATCCCATCCGCCGTACCCTCCCGCCGTTGGCCAGGTGAGCTGGTCTCTGAGTCCTGGGAGTGGACCGTGCACTGAGCACAGAGTGGGCACTCGGGGACCCTGTGTGGCTGGCGGGCTGGGTCAGCCCGACCCTCTGGAGAAGCTCGGCTCCCTGCGCTCTCACCGGTGGCAGCGGCAGCACCACCTCCAGCTCTGCCTGCGGAGCCGGCTCCCGTTGCCCGCAGGGCCTTCCTGGCAGCGTAACCAGCGATGCCAGGGTCAGGGTTACCCCCAAATCGGTGCAAGAGGTCATTGCCCGGAGAGGTCGGGAGATGGCCGGGTAGCTGCGTGTGTCTACCGTGCAATGGAAGTGTGGGCGTCACGGAGGCCCTGGGGCTGCCCCAACACGCTGTCAGAGCATTGACCTTCCTCACTTCCTCCTCCAACCACGAGGAGCCCAGCAAGCCCCTGGGCCCCTCGACTCTGGTCTTTGGCTGCTCATCACGGGAAGTTAAAGGTGCCGTCGGGCTCCATCTTCCTAAGGGCTCGATGCGGTCGGGTGGGAGGGGTTGTCCCTCGGGAGAAGGCCCTTTTGAGACTGTCGGGAAGATCAGGGTTTTGTGGGGGCCGAAGCATAAGTAACTGGGGGAGTGTCTTCTCTTTAAGAAGAACAGAATATTAGGTACACAAGCGAATGGGCCAAGAAATCACCACAAAGGACTGCAGCTTGGAAATGCAGGTCCTTTCCTGTGAGATCTTGACGTGCCGGACAGACGGACGGACGGACGGACGTGCCTATGTGGAAATGCTTCCTGGGAAGCGTGGTCCCTCCCCCCAGAACACTCTTTAGCTCCCAGGGCTACAGGTAAAGGGCCCCGAAGCTAAACTTCTCTGCTTCGGGGTAAATCGCTTCTGTTGGGGAGCAGTGAGCACCGCCTGTCCTTAGCACTTCGAAGAGGCACAGTGCGCTCCTGTGGGGCAGACTTGTCACGTTTCTGGTTTCTGCCTGTCCAGCCGTGTGTCCCTGCCCAGCGGGGCTGCATCTGGCACGGTGCTCGGCCGTGCAGTCCACCCACCAGGCCGACCACACAGACACTCGGGGAGGAGCCGTGGGTGTTTCGGCCGAGAGCTGCAGGGCACAGACATCAGGCCCACGTGGAGGGGACGGTGGCCTCATGCACGTCACTCGTGAGCATTTGGCTGCTTTACTTTTCCCCGGTGACCAAGGAAACAAAACCCTGCCTTTCCCCTTTGGTCCTGTTCTTGTCTGGGGCTCGTGTCTGCTGCCCGGCCGTGGACAGACAGAGGAACTGCCCCAGATGGGCACGGCGCACAGCACACGGCAGTGGTTTCTCCACACGGCACCGAGGGTTTTGATTAACAAGGTGGAAGAATGGCGCTTTCTCTTCCTGTCAGGCCGACCTTGAGTCAGCCCTCAAGTGCGGAAATGCCGCCCAAGGCTGCCGTTCAGTCAGCTCGCCTCTCTTCTGGTTGTGATTGGACAAGCAGGTTTCACTTCCAGCCAGGAGTTAGGGTTGGAACGGGCCCCCCGCTTCCCCTCTCCTGCTGGCCCTGCTTTCTTCGCTGTTCCCGTCCCTGGAGTCGGTTGAGCTGGGCTGAGTGAGTTCGTGGATCTGGGAACCAGCCCACTTGGGGATGGGGAGAGAAAATCAGGGGAGAGGGAGCCCCTGGTGGCTTGGGTAGCATTTGGAGGTCCTCCTAGTCACCTGGCCCACCTCCTGGTTTTACAGATGGTGAATTAGTCTGGACTCTTGGCAGCAAGTAGCAGACATGGAATCCAGTTGCTCAAACAAAGGAGGAATGTGTTGGCAGGGTGGGGGACGATTGAATGAAATTGAGAGAGAGACACGGCTGAGGAACCCCTGGGCTGAGGGGCTGAGGAACCCCTGGCACCAGACGCCTCGACCCCCGCTGGCCACCCCCAAGCCTCTGGCCCACAGTTTCGGCCTGAGACAGGCACTCCAGCCAGTTGTGACTAAGACAATCCCAAAGGACTCTCACTGTCCCTGTTGTCATAAAGGCAGGAGGTTGACCAGATGGCCCCATGAAGGCGCTGCTGATGGACAGACCCTGTGCTCCCCACCTGCCTCTCTCCCGCCGAGTGTGCACGGGCACACACATTTATTCCACGTGTATACGGATCTCCTGCTGTGTGCCAGGAGCATCATCATCCCCTCCAGCAGAGCGAGTGGGGCGAGTGCAGGGTTGGGAGCCAGGCCGGTCTGGATTGGGGTCTCGGGTCCACTGCTGACCGTTCAGCCTGTGAGCAGGTAAGGGGAGCATCAATGGATGTCAAGTGCTGTGCTGGACCCTGATGAGACAGGAATGAGCAGGAGCATTGCTGAGTCTCTGGTGGTGGCTGGGAACAGCCCCCCCATTACGGTTGTTCTGGGGAGCAACAGAAGGATAACATTGTGGGGAAACTCACGTCGAGGAATAGTGACTGTCAGGCCGGCCCCTGTCCCAGATGCTCACAGCCAGAGCCTGGGTCCCACCCCGCCCTCGCCCACGGCCAGGCCCTGGCAGCTGTGCGCAGAGCTTTCGGCCGCTGACGCAGACCCCCCTCGTGACCGGTCTGTGGGCGGCGGGGTATGTTGTGAAAGAACCCCTCCCCTGTTCCTGTGCTGGAGGGGAAATGGAGGTGCCCCCTCCCCCCAAGAAACAGCTGCCTCCACCCTGGTATGGGCAGCCCCTTGTTTGGAAGGAAGGGGGACCCTGGACCCTCTTTCTCCCAGAGTGCCTTGTCTCTCCACTGCTCCACTTTTCCTGAAGGCCACGTCTGTCCACATTGGGAAATTGCAAATAGTTTACATGGGAAATGTCAGCTGCCCACATATGAAAATATACACATCATTAAGGCCTAAGTGCTTGCGTCTGGAGATAGAGCAGCAGTCTCCTGGGCTGACCTTTTGTTCGCTGATGGAACCACTGCTAATGAGCTCGGAGCTCCTCGGTGGGATGTTTTCATATGTTGAAGCGAAGCATATGGTGGCCATTAGCCTGGGGGTGGGTGTAGGGGTGCATTATACAAATAGCATTTGCCCAAACAGGCAGAGTCCACTGCACTGCATTCTCCAGCCCCGTGGCCTCCAAGAAGGGCTTGCTCCTCAGGGCCAACGTCACATCCCCTCACCCTATCTGAGAAGGACAGTGTGTCCTTGGAGGGCACGGTGATGGTGGGGATAAGGCTCTGTGACCAGATTGCCATGGGCCAGCAGTGTGACCGTGCAGGGGTCCTTCCCTCCTGGGTCTTTTCTGTCAGTCCCCCATCTGTGCCACGAGTGGGTTCATCAGCTGGGCCCTAAGGGGTCTTCCCAGGAGAGCCCTCTGCGATCTCCTCCTCCCGCTGCACCGTCTTGGGTCCCGAGTCTCTGAACAAGTAGAGGGTGTGTGCTTCCAGAAGGCTCCGAGAGTGACCCCAGGATTATCGACCTCTCCCTCAGGGCTCCCTCCCAACGGATCTCTCATTATTCCCTCACCTGAGGCCTGAGATGAGTCACTAGGTCATTATGTCCCCCGTGCCACCTGGTCTTAGAGGCCTGCGGGCTGGTCTACCTGTGGGTGTCAGTGCAGTGAAGCACTGGCACAAGGGGCTCAACAGCGCCACCTTGTGGACTAACCGCCACACTGGCCGAGGCTGGAATGACCTGGTGGGTGCAGGCAGAGCCCACGCCTGGGGCCCCCAGGGCACCGAATCGTTCCTGGTCGATACTGTGCCTGAATATGGTAGAGGGTTCCATTTAAAAAAAAAAATTATTGATTTCAGAGAGGGAGGGAAAGGGAGAGAGAGAAACAACAATGATGAGAGAGAATCACTGATCGAGAATCACTGATCGGCTGCCTCCTGCACGCCCCCCACTGGGGATCGAGCCTGCAACCCGGCATGTGCCCTTGACTGGAATGGAACCTGGGACCCTTCAGTCCGTAGGCCGATGCTCTATCCACTGAGCCAAACTGGCTAGGGCAGAGGTTTCCACTTTGATGGAGCAGAGATGACAGAGGTCTGGCCAAGGCCACATGTCCGAGGGCAGGGTCACTTTCTTCTCTGCAGGAGGGGACAGAGCTCTTTGGTCAGTGCCCCGGGCTACATGGCCTTGTCCCCCAGGCATGCCTTGCTGGCTTAAGCTGTCCCAGGAGTTGACCACAGAGCCCTCCTAAGAGCAGCTCGGGTCCTCAAGACTGTCGTCAGAGGGGACTTTCCGGTGGAGCTGGGCAGACTGGTCACATCGAGGTTGGCCAGCTGGTTAGTTTCGGCTGCCCAGGACCATCGGGAGGCAGGCATTCAAGGTGGGGCCTCCAGCGGGAGAGAAACCCCGACCCAGTCCCTCCTGGTCCGGAAGCCATGCCCCCAAGACTTCATGCCACACATTTCAAAGGACTTAGGCCCCTAAAGGGACAGCGTCCTTTCAGGCCAAGGCCTGCAGGCTGGTGCTCCTTGAGGAGACCATCTGGTGACCAGAGAACAAGTGTCACTTCTAGCCCTGCTGGTGGGAAGGGGTCCCAGGACCCGGTGGACTGTCTCAGAGACCTTCCGGCTGCTTTTCACCCTGTAAACACCTAAGGCCTTGAGGCTCTTGCTGTTGGACATGGAGGAGGATGGTGCCGATCCCTCCTGCCCACCTTGACCCTCAGCTTCCTCCCAGAGGGACGGTCCCTGGTAGAAGGAGCCGATGTGCTGCCCAGCCCAGCTCTCCTGCTTCCTGAGTCCCAGTGCAGGGAGGTGGCATTGCTGCCAGAGCCCCCCTGGCCTGTAGGGTACACCCCACCTTCAGCCCACCTCGCAGGGCCCCTGGGACCAGGAGGGAAAGGGATCTGAAACTGTCTTCAAGGACCCGGGGAGGGGGGGACTGTGGTTGCTGAGGCCTCAGAGCCTTTTCTTACGTGAGGGGGCACACTCGCTATGTGGAGGCCCCGGGCGCCTTCCTAACGGTCTCCCCCCGAAATTCACTTCTCTGACCGGAGCGGAAAGACCAGGCCCCCTCTGGTTCCGGGGACACAAACAGCGAGTGTCCCCCTGAAATGCCCTCTGAGCTGCTGCTCCTTCACCCCTGGCGTCTGGGTTTCCGTTTCTGACTTAAGCTGGCCAGCAGCTTCTCACTCCCGTCTTATTGGCAAAGGTGGCATTCCCTGGAGTCACTTGAAAGGGGTTTGGTTGGAATCCTTAATCTCTTCATGTCGAGCCAAGGACTGAATTTAAGCCCCTGGTTGTGACACTAAACACATTCTTACCTGCTCATTAACTCCCGTGGGGCTTCGACTGTGGGCAGTGTTCCCAGAGCCCCCCGGCAGCCAGTGCCAAAGAATGGGAGTGGTGTGGCTGAGAAGGCAGCCCAGGTGGCTGTCCTCAAAGGCAGGTGGGAGGGACCATGAGGGGAGGGAGGCCCGAGGCCAAATTCTGCTCTGCCTCTGCCCCATCCTCCCTGAAGCCTTTCCCAGATGACCCCACCCCGTCAGGATCTCCTTATCTCGGCCACCACCAGCTCTGGGCCAGCCACCAGGCCCTTCAGACCAAGGCTGCCCCAGCCACCAGCTCGCTTCCTGAAGCAGATTTGCCAGTGGCCTCGGGTCTGTGCTGATATTCCCTTGCTCTGGAGTTACTGGTCCCCAATAAACTCAGCTGCCAGATTCCCAAGAAAGTTCCCCAAGGATTAGAAGCAAAAAAACACTCAACCATCAGTTCCCAAGTCTTGAAGGACCCAAAGGTCATCTCTGGGGCAGCCCCTTCCTATTGGAAGGGAGGCGGGGAGGCCCCAGATGGCCAAGGGCAGAGGTCGGACCAGAGCTCGGGGCTCCAGCCTCTTGGTCGAGCATCTTTTCTGCGAAAGGAGCAACAATGAGCTCCAGAGACCAACACTACTGGTTGCTCTTCTGCCATCGCATTAAGTTGTCCATGTGGGGACGGAGGGTGGGAGGGAGCCACCACCACCCAGGGTTGGCGACAGCAATCATCTGGGAGATGCTCTGGGATGGTGGTGTGACTGGCTCTGTCTGCACTGGGAGTTTGGGGGGCATTTGCCGTCACAACAGCTCCCCCCACACCTGAGGCTCCACCCACCCGGGGTGGGGAGGCCCCAGGACAGGGGAAGACCTGCAGCGAGGGCAGGGCCTGGGAGAGGAAGAAGGAAGGAACGAACGTGGCATTCAGAACAGTAGGGACTAGAAGATGAGCCACTGGTGTCATTCACCAGGGCCATGCCAGGCAGCTCCGCCTCCACCCTCAGGATCAAACCCCCCAGACACCCCCCGATGGGCTTAGCAGAACAGTCAGCTCCACAGTCACATGTCAAGAGCTGGGCAGAGAAAGCAAGTCTTTCCTAGCTCAACATCTTTGGAAAAGATGCGTCTACACCCCATCTTTCTGAGCCCACTCCCTGCAATTTTCTCAATTATTCCTGTAATTTATTAAAAACCCACCTCGGGGCCCAGCTGGTGAGTGAGCAGCTGGTGGAGGGTGACCGGCGCGGGGAGTGGTGGGTGTGAGAGGGGCTGCCTTCCCAGCTGGCTGCTGCTCCCGGGTAGGACGCTGGAGCTGTCCTTCAGACGTGAAATGCTCAGGCCAGGCAGCTTAACCGAGGAGGAGAATGAAATGACAGAACATTCATGGCACACTTTTCTGCTCCTTGCCAGGATCTGGGCCAAGGGTTTGACCTAGTGGTTTTATTGATTCCTTCTGGGAGAAACCATTATTTCTGATCATCTTCCTGATCACTGAGGCTCAGCAGTTAGGCCAAGGGCCCCACAGCTACAAGTAACAGATGTGGGATTCGCACCCTGGTGTGTCGGTGCCAAAGCTATAGATCATAGAGCTGCTGAGCTCCCCTCCCCTCGCTGCTATGTCGTCCTGTTCGCTTGCCCTTTACCCCTTCCAGATCCTTTTGTACGTGACCTTGAGGCTGGGCAGGGGTTCATCTCAAGTCTGCCCCCTGAGGAGACAGCCCCGGGGGGGGGGGGGGGGCTCGCCAATGAGCCGGGCTTGATGCACAGCTCCTCACACCAGGAGCACTCCCACCTCATTCAGTTCTACCGCAGACCCAGGACACGGGTCATCATGGTCGATGTTCTGCACACGAGGGCGGTGATGCTCAAAGGAGCCATGTGACCTCCAGGAGGTCACCCCCCTAACAGTGGCAGAGCAGAAAGCGGACCCTAAGTCTGGCCCCTGCACCACCTTCCGGCCCAGCCACCTCCCTGCAGCACAGGACACTGCAGGCTGCCCAGGGCCAGGGGTAGGCAGGAGGGGAAGACCACCCTCCCCTCACTAACCCAGCCGCCCTGCTCCTCCCCTCACTGACCACCTCTTCTCTTCCCTCCAGTCCCCAGTTTTCATCGCCCAAGTCGGTCGGGACCTGGTCTCCCAGACGGAGGAGAAGCTCCTACAGAGGCCCTGCAAAGAGCTCTTCTCGGCCTGTGCACAGTAAGTGCCCCAGCGGCTGCCTCCCTCCCTCCTGGCCCGGATGGCAGGCCCTCGGCGCCTCTGGCAGCCACACAGCTGCCTGGACGAGGGCTGCCCCCAGCTCCCACCTGGAGCGCTGGGCATGGGGGGCTGGTCTGCAGTGGCCAGGGCCCCAGCCAAGCCGCCCAGACATGTGTAGACTCCTTAAGAAGGGAAAAAGATACCAGGGGGCCGAGTCCAAAGAAAACATCTGCTTCAAAGGGTGTTGAAAGCAGTGGCTCTCCAGGCTGTTGAGACGGAGAAATGTGCAAAAATTTGACCCGATCTGGGTGGTTTGGAAATCCTTCCCAGGCCCCCCAAACCCCTCCGCTGCCACCAACCTGAGCCGGGGGGGCACTGCTGCAGGGGGGTGCCTCCTCTGACACCCTATCACCTCTGCAGGGCATACAACGACCCTCATGGGACAGGAGATAAGTCGGTGCCAGCGCTGTACCAATCAAGCCCCCGCAGACCCCCCACCACACTACAAAGGCTTAACACACACCTGTTCACGTGCCCACACACACCGCTCCCCATAAGCTGACAGGTGTGCACACACATACCTACATGCCAAGAGGCCTCTGGAGCCCGGCCACCCACACGGCTGGGTGAGTCTGGCACCTCGGTGTGCCCTTGCTCAGCCTCTGCACCGCAGACATCGACTGGGTGCCTGCTGCGTGCCTGGCACCATGCCTGGTGCTGGGGGTGCCATGGTGAGCAGGACCCAGCCCGGCTCTCAGAGCTCACTGGCAGGTGGGGGACAGGAAAGCCAGCACCCGTGCCCGGGCAGCGGGACGATGAGGACGGACACGAGGGAGGCCAGCTGGGGGCCAGCCCCGTGCTAGGTGCCGAGCAGAGCCCCCCACGAACAGGAACAAGCCTGGTTGCTGCCCTCTTAGAACTGGCCGAGGGTCAGGTCTGAAAATGGGTGAGGTCTCTGGGCTGTCCCCCTGAGGTCGTGGTCATCCTAACCCCCCACGTCAGCCCTGGGTTTCCGGTTTGGCAGGACACAGCCTCTAACGTGCATGTCCTCTCCGTTCCCCGGGTCCCAAGTGCCGGGCCAGGCTGGTCAGCATCGCCCCTTTTCAAAGGGGAGCAGCCCGTCCCTGCCTGCAGCCAGGTTCCCAGCCGGGGCCAGGCCCACCTCGGGTGACCAGTAAACGCTGCTGCAGGGATGAAATCTCCCTGCGGCTTTGCTGGTCCTGGACCCAGTTCAGAGCCTGGGCCCTCAGGGCCACATCCCCACTCGGCCCCCACCACCCACTATCTCAGAGTCCCTCCCCTGCACCCAACTAAGTCTGCCTCTGTTGTCATTTCAGCACCTGCCCCTTCTACAGAGAGATCTCCCTGACCCCAGGGACCTCCCTTAACTCTCATTCATAACGTGTCCCTGGCGTCATGTGTTTAGTATTTGTCACTTACCCAATCCCGATGCCACCTGAGTGCTCACGGCTGCCCCAGGCCACGTGTGCCTGTGGCAGGTGCTCGGGGCTGTGGGTGGGGCCAGCTGGGCAGTCTCCAACAACCTCCTAGGTCAGTGGTCGGCAAACTCATTAGTCAACAGAGCCAAATATCAACAGTACAACGATTGAAATTTCTTTTGAGAGCCAAATTTTTTAAACTTAAACTATATAGGTAGGTACATTGTTATTAACTTAATTAGGGTACTCCTAAGGCTTAGGAAGAGCCACACTCAAGGGGCCAAAGAGCCGCATGTGGCTCGGGAGCCACAGTTTGCCAACCACGGCCCTAGGATGACGGGGCCTCTGGCCCCTGTGTGTCTGCATTTCCAAAGCCTGAAAGTGGATGAGGCCGGGTGTTAACTGGCTGGACACGGCTCTGCCCATCTGCTGGAGACCAGGATTGTGAATGTTTCTGTCTGTGTTTCCCCCCCCCGAGCAGATCTGTCCACGACTACCTGCGGGGAGGGCCCTTCCGTGAGTACCTGGACAGCATGTATTTTGATCGCTTTCTCCAGTGGAAGTGGTTGGAAAGGTGAGTGCCGCCCTGGCGCTCCCCACACACGCGTGTGCCAGTGTGTGTGTGGGGGGGGGGCAGGTTTTCACCTGAGCAGTCGTATAAGAACCAGTTCCCTCCATGGGCCGACGGTCCCCATAACATGAACTGCCTCTCTCCTGTGTGTTGGTCTAGAAGCGCCCTGCCTGTGCTTGCTGACGTGTGCTTACCCACCGCTCACCCACTCAGGCACACGCACTCACAGCAGCTTGTTCTTTCTTTCTGTCCTTGGGAATTCTTCCTCCACCAGCAAGTGAAGAGCTGCCAGATCCTCTGATGAGCTGCACATCCCTATTTTACCCAATCGTCTCTTTCTTTAAAAAATATGTTTTTATTGATTTTAGAGAGAGGAAGGGAGAAGGAGAGAGAGAGAAAAATATTGATGATGAGAAAGAAACATTGATTGGCTGCCTCCTGCACACCCCCTACTGGGGATCGAGCGCACAACCCAGGCATGTGTCCTGACCAGGAATCGAACCATGACCTCCTGGTTCAACACTGAGCCATGCTGGCCAGGCAATAACAATATATTTAAAAATCAATCAATCAATCAATCAATCCACACTGAGCTGGTAGACATGGTGGGGGTGTCCTGTTCCACAGCCCAGAGTTCCCTGTGCCCTGAGGCCTGGCACGCATGCCATCTGGGCACGTGTGGGTGTAGAGCAAGGAGCCATCCTGACTCTGCATGTCTATTAACACCTTTGCTGGCCGAGTGCCCTGCAGATGCCCAGAGAGCACCCTGCCCGTCAGCCACTGGAGGGCGTGTCTCTCCACCCACCAACGGGGATGGCAGAGTGAGAAGGGGTCCGCCCACGACTGCCGCTGCTCACCTTGCACCTGCGGGAGGGACTGAGGAAGAAGGGCTGGCCCCACATCCTGCTGAGGGCATGGAGCCCCAGCCTGGGTCTGAGCCCGGCTCGGCCTCCTCTGGAGGGACCTCGGGAGGGCTGCTCGCCTCTCCACGCCTCGGCTTCATCCTTCAGGGGGGAAAATAACAGTGCCCGCCTTGCAGGCTTGGGGCGAGGAGGAGATGAGATTGGCAGCACGTGCCCAGGACAAGGTGCGTACTCGCCAGAGGTCAGCCGTTTGGCCCCAGGAGTAAACTGACACAGTTGTGGTCGCCCCGAGATCATCAGTGTCAACGTCAGCGTCAGCGTGGCGGCTTCCTCGCACGTCTGGGATTGGAAGGAGCAGCGACCCTCGTGGGCAGCGGTGGGACGTATCCATCGAGCCCCACCCCACTTCCGGAAGCCCTGAGCTGTGTCATACAGGCCCGGTCTGCACCCACTTTCCCCAGAGCTGCAGTGTGGGGCCAGGACGCCAAACGTGGGCCCCTGCCTGGACTCCAGTTCCGTGACCTTGGCAGCTCATCCCACCTCTCAAAGCCTAAGAGTTCTCGCCTGCAGAATGGAGACGGCAATCATCTCGCTTCTCAAGGCAGGTGTGAGGATTGCATGAGTCCATGTACAAGGTGCTTCGAGTAGTGGGAACTGTTACCATAGAGACACACAGTCTGACACACAGCAGCCTTCAGAAGCCTTTGGATAAAAGTGCCTTTCAATAGCTTTGTTTTACTGAAGATGCAAGGCTCAGAGAGGTTGATGGATTGGCCCTGGGTCACACAGCAAGAACCTGGCGAGGCTGGAACCTGAACTCCAGGTCCCTCACTCAATTCCTTCTACCCAGCACTCCCGTTCCAATGGGATCCTGTAGCTGCGGCCACTGACTTTCATTTTACTTGTCTGCAAAGAGCACAGGAAACGGAGAAATGGACTTTTTAAATCGGAGAAGCTAAGCCCTTGCACTAAATCGTTGACACCAGTACGTCAGGACACTGGCCTAGAAATGTCCTAAATGACTGACAACCCTCTTCTTCCCGCCCCCCCTCCCCACCCGCTACCAAGACCGTGGCCCCTTAGTGGGATACTGTTGAAATATTAAAGGGATCTTTTTTCCCTCCCAAGGTTAACCAAGAAATTCCTCGGAAATTGTATTCCACTTATTCCCCCCAGCAGAGGAGCGCTGCGGTAATGTCGCCTGGCTGTCTGTTCTCCATGTATCGTTAACGGTTGGGCCTGGACGCCTTCATGTGGTTTCGAGGGCGGCTGTAGGACACGCTCCCGGGTGATAGCGGACGAGGCGCCTGGCAGGGAGCTCCAGGCCCGGCCGCTCCTGCAGAGGAGAGAGACAGAGGGATAGAGGGGCAGCCCTGTGCTGCCGACGGGGACCCCGCTGCCCAAGGACATGCCAGGGAGAGTGAGGCACAGACATGAATGCCGGGAGCGCCCCGGGTCTCGGGGACATCCTGTGAGAACAGGGACGGGATTTCCAGTAAAACCCAAGTCCGCTCCAGGACCCAGCAGCCAGAAGAGTTCCGTGGAAGATTCATTCAGGAGCTGCCGGCGGGTCACTGTCTTTCTTGAGCTGACCCAGGTCGTTGGCCCAATTCAGTCTCGTGCCAACCTCAACCCTGGTCAGGACTCTTGGGGTGGGCGTGGGAGTTGCTCAGAAAGAGTTCTGGCCTGGCTGGCATGGATCAGGGGCTGAGCATCGACCTATGAACCAGGAGCTCACGGTTCGGTTCCCGGTCAGGGCACATGCCCGGGTTGCAGGCTCGATCTCCAGTGTGGGGCAGGAGACAGCTGGTCAATGATTCTCTGTCATCATTGATGTTTTTCTCTCTCTCCCTCTCCTTTCCTCTCTGAAATCAATTTTTAAAAAGTTTTTTTTTAACAAAAAAAAACCAGTTCTGGTTCCAGGAGCCAGTGTTAACATTGTAAAGTGGATTGTTGGTTACTCACCTACCAGTTGACGGACATTTAGATTATTTCCATATCTTGGCTATTATGAGTAACGCTACAGTGTACCCGGGAGTAACGTGTGGTGTGCACACACACCGTGGAATATTACTCAGCCTTGAAAAAGGAGACCTTGCCATTTTGTGACAACGTGGATCCATTTGGAAGATGCTTGCTAAGTGAAATAAGCCAGACACTGAAAGACAAATATCACACGACCTCACTGATATGTGGAACCTAAAATAGTCAAATGTACAGAAGCAGAGAGTAGAATGCCAGGGGTGGTGAGGGGAGGAGAAATGGGGAGATGTTAGTCAAAGGGTGAAAAAGTTTCATTTTTGCAGGATGAGTACGTTGTGGGGGGTCGAATGGACAGCGTGGTGACCCTAGTTAACAAATACTGTATTGTGTGCTTGAAATTTGCTAGGAGGGTAGATCTTAAGTGTTCTCCACAGAAGGAGAGGGAGGAGGAGGGAACCAAGGGAATAGAATGTTAATTAGCTTGATTGCGGTGATCATTCCACAATGTATATATCAAAACATCAAGTTGTACACTGTCAATCATACCTCAGTAAAGCTGAAAAAAGGTTTAAGGGGGAAAAAGCAAGCTGAATATTCACAGCCACACAGACCAGCGGTGGAAAAGCACAGGCTACCCGCAGCCCGGGGCTCTTCGAAGCAACCAGAGGACCACCTGGTCTTTACTCCCCGCCCTGCCTCGCAGTCAGAGGTTGGCTTTGGCTAATTAAAACGGGGCGTCGGGAGACACTACGCGACTATGACTTCATAGATTCCCCTCTGGCAGGCGGGATCTCGCAGTGTTGGAGCTCTAGGGGGGACAGCAAAGGGGCCCTGGGAGGTGGAGAGGTTGGAAGTGCGCCGACCTGCTGTGCAGGCTGAGCTAGATGCTGTGCAGGCTGAGCTAGATGCTGTGCAGGCTGAGCTAGATGCTGTGCTGGCCGAGCTAGATGCTGGGCTGGCTGAGCTAGATGCTGGGCAGGCTGAACTGAGATGCTGGGCTGGCTGAACTGAGATGCTGGGCTGGCTGAGCTAGATGCTGGGCTGGCTGAGCTAGATTCTGGGCAGGCTGAACTGAGATGCTGGGCTGGCTGAGCTAGATGCTGGGCTGGCTGGGATGCGCAGGGGCAGGGGGGCAGGTCTCCGTCATGCCCTCCGGGGGACTCCGAGCCTCTTTGGCTCCGGGCCCCTCCCCTCTCCCTCCACCGGGCTCACAGCTTCCTTCGGAGCTGAGCCATCTAACTGGCATTTGGGAGAGAGGGGAAACCACAGGGAGGTCCCTTGAAGCTGCTTTGCCTCACATGCTTCGCGCCTTCTGCCTTCCTGCTTGCCTCCCAGGCTGCAGGGCTGCGGGCAGGTGGCCTGGGACTTGAACACCCAGCCCCAGAGCAAGCCCGTGAGGGGCCCCTCGGCAGCGATCATTCCTGGGGTCCCCGAGGCATGGAGCTGTGCCTTGCACCGCCAAGTCAGATGCTGCCGATGTCTGTTACATATGGTTATGCATCTTAACACCATGATTCTTGCTTTTTTTCAGGCAACCGATAACCAAAAACACCTTCAGGCAGTACCGAGTGCTGGGGAAGGGGGGCTTCGGGGAGGTGAGTGAGCACCCTGTTTCAGGTGACAGCTCCTGCACTCCAGTCCCCTTTCCTGTCCCTTCTGTCTGCCTGGTGTTCCCGTGTTGGCTGGGTCCTAGGCCCCCTGGTGGAGAGCGCGGGTCCCGGGGCCTTTGGGAGGGGCAGGTGTGTCTGCAGGGGGGAAGCAGGGTGCGGAGCAGCCCTCGCTGTCTGGGGCTGGGGGTGAGGCAGCCTCAGGTTCAGGTGCGGGGAGGAGAAACGGTGCTGCTCTTGGCTGTGTTTGGAGGGAGAAGTGAGGACACGAGGGGCCAGATGACACTGCTTTACGGGCTGTTGTTCTCTGTCTGAGCTTCCCAAGAGGGGGGCAGCCTGCGGACTCTCACTTGGAGGTGAGGAAGCGGAGGTTCCGAATGGTGAGGGGACCCGGCCACAAGGGGCAGAACGAAGACGAGAACCCAAATGCCCCGTTTCCCGTTCCTCTGAGTCATACACTCGGGGTTCTTGGGGGTCTCCTGTCCCTGGTCCCCAACAAGCATCTTCCGCCTGCAGCCAGCACTTGAACGTGCCCAGTGGGCAATGGCTGCCTCTGGTTGGAAGCTGAGGACAGGAAATGTAGTTGCCTCTGAGAGAGGCACGGACCTCAAGTCTCAGCGGCATCTACGCGTTGCTGAAAATGGCGCATTCTGCACCTCCAAGGCTGGGCTCCATCCCAGGGCCAGAGGAGGGAGGGCGAGGTGGCCAGAACTCGAGGGTGTGGCCCGGGGCAGCCATGGTCCAAGGCCAGGCCCGGCCGGCTCTGGCTCCATCCGTTCCCGACCCCTCGGCCCAGCGTCCTGGCCACGGAGGCGCTCAGCAGGCCTGTTGTGTCTCTCACCCGTGGTTCCTCCTTGCTCCGCAGGTCTGTGCCTGCCAGGTGCGGGCCACGGGGAAGATGTATGCCTGCAAGCGCTTGGAAAAGAAGAGGATCAAGAAGAGGAAAGGGGAGTCCATGGCCCTCAACGAGAAGCAGATCCTGGAGAAGGTCAACAGCCCGTTTGTGGTGAGTGTCCAGGGCTGAGTGACAGGCCACCTGCTGGTGACCGGGGCTTCTGTCCCTTGGGAAGCGGGTGGCCCTCCATTGTGGCAGCTCCCCATCGCCAGGGAGATGGAATGCAGCGGGAGGAATACCTGCCGAGAGGCAGCCAGGCCCCCCCTGCACCCCAACACGCCTCTGGGTCCTGGTGGCCGACGTCGTCCTGTCACAGAGCAGGCCTGGCTCCCCTGTGTGTGGGACCGAGGCCTCTGTCCTGCAGGACCACCTTGTACACTGCTCGGTGGACTGAAGAAGCCCACCTGGGCCCCGCCGGGAGCTTCGTGTCCACAGGCCCCTGTAGACCGGTTTCCTCCCAGCGGACACCTTAGTGTTGGTATCCTCAGAGGCGCCATCGTGTGCGCATCTGCTGTGCTTCTCAGTCTAGGCTTTGCTCTGCTGCAGTAACAAATACACCCCGACTCGCCGCAGCTGAAAACAACCAAGCCGTTCTTTTTTTATTTTTTGTATCTTTATATTTGTAGAGAGGAAAGGAGAGGAAAAGACAGAAACATCAATGATGAGAGAGAATCATTGATTTCGGGTTGCTTCCTGCACTCCCTCCACTGGGGATTGAGCCTGAAATCCGGGCCTGTGCCCTGACCTGGAATTGAACCACGACCTCCTGGTTCAGAGGTCGACACTCAACCACTGAGCCACACCGGCCGGGCCAACCAAGACGGTTCTGTCACTCACATGGAGTCCGGTCAGATCGGGCCCCCCTCTTCCTCCCTGCAGCTGCCCCGTCCGGAATAACGGAAGTGTGCGCAGGGGCGTGGGGGACGGTCACAGCCTCCCGCCCACAGCCCATGGGCCAGAGCTGGTCCCTGCGGGGCCCAGGCCAGCTGCGGAGAGATGTGGAGGAGCACGTGGACATACGGTCAGCTCTAAATGTCCGCCACCTGTCACCATAAAAAACAATATGTGCACAAGGTAAAAATTCCAACGGCACAGACGGAGACAGAGGAAAACCAGAAGGCTCCCTCTCTGAGGAACCGTTCCAACATGTTGGAATCATTACTTTTAGCCAATGGGATCTCACTAGACATCTTATGCTGCAATCTTTTTTCCCCTTTAAATGTAGATCTTTAAAAAAAGCAAAAAATCCAGACTTATAGCTGCACCTTTTTAAAAAAAAAAAACCAAAAAACTGTGCCCCCTTCCCTTGAGACATGGGAGAGTGAACCCTGGCCCGTGGGGCTGACCCCCACAGGGAGCGTCCTGGGGGTGAAGCCGCTGCGGATGAGGCTGAGCGTCCGCCCCTGAGCACCCCTGGCATGGCTCTGTGGACGTGTCCGGAGGCTGTGTGTCCGCCCCCGAGCACCCCTGGCATGGCTCTGTGGACGTGTCCGGAGGCTGAGCGTCCGCCCCTGAGCACCCCTGGCATGGCTCTGTGGACGTGTCCGGAGGCTGCATTCCTTGGCCGAGGAATGGCTGTGTCAGAGGGTGTGTGCGTTTTCCATTTGGTAGCTGTTCCCAACGGGCTCTCCATGCAGGTTGCCCAGTTAAACTCCTACCAGCTGTGCATGAGGCGAGGGAGGCCATCGGCCCAGGGCCTCCACCACTCTCCAGAGGGGGTGGCTTTATAAGGTGACACTCAAGGGACAGAGGTGTGGTCTCTGTCTCATCCCGCTGTCCCCACCGCCAGGATGACGTGCTGTGTGGGAGGTGGCGGTCATCATTTTGGCCGTGAGCCTCTGTGTCACTAGCGCCTTTCAATAGTGACCCCAGGTCACCGCCTCCAGGCTGCCCATGGAGCCCTCGGGGGCAGGGCTGGCTATGGGGTTGGTGATGGTGGGTCCCGCTCAGGGAAAGGGCCTTCCTCGATGGTGCCCCATCCTCTGCCCCTGGCAGGCTGTTCCCACGCTCTCCTCCCGGAGCCCTGCCTCGGGGTCACCTGGACAGGTGTGCGAACGACCCTTTCACAGGGGTCGCCTAAGACCATCGGAAAACACATATATAATTACATATTGTTTTTGTGATGAATCACTATGCTTTAATGATGTTCAATTTGTAACAATGAAAATACATCCTGCATATCAGATATTTACATGACGACTCATAACAGTAGTAAAATTACAGTTATGAAGTAGCAACGAAAATAATTTTATGGTTGGGGGTCACCACAACATGAGGAACCGTATTAAAGGGTCGCGGCATTAGGGAGGTTGAGAACCACTGGGCTAGATCCTCTCTGTGGATGGTCCCTCTGGCCAGGCGTGTCCTGTGTGCCAGAGAGGACAGTCTTGGCCAAGTCTTGTTCTGCTTCTCGAAGGCCCTAGGCTACCACCCAGCCCGCTGCCTGGCCCCTGCACTACGGGTGCCCGGAGGGCATCGGGGCCCTGCTTTTCTTGACCAGCCAACGGGGCCACTCAGTTTTGCCTGATGCACGCACATGCTTTTGTGGTGTAAACGCAAGAACACCATCCTGGCAGCACCCCTGAAAGGGCAGGGCCCCTCCCCTCGCCTCCTCACCTGGAACCACTGATGGGAAGGAGGGAGTCCTTCACCAGCTGAGAGGGGCAGCGGGCGGGGCGCGCCGAGGCTGTCGGGATTCGGGGGTGGCGTGAAGCCGCTGAAGCTCCCCTAGCCCAGCCGTCCCGCAGCTGCACGGGCCCTGAGAAGGGAGGGCGGAAGTGGGGGCGGTGGCAGGACCTCACCTCGGTGCTGTCCTCTGCTCCCAGGTCAACCTGGCCTATGCCTACGAGACCAAGGATGCGCTGTGCTTGGTCCTGACCATCATGAACGGGGGCGACCTGAAGTTCCACATCTACAACATGGGGAACCCCGGCTTCGAGGAGGAGCGGGCCCTGTTCTACGCCGCGGAGATCCTGTGCGGCCTGGAAGACCTGCACCTGGAGAACACCGTCTACAGGTGAGCGGGTCCCGCCTGGCCTTCCGCCTGCGTCTGAGTGGGTGGGGATCGGACCCGAGGCCTGATCATGGTCCTCGCAGGTGAGGGTGCAGACTCCCACTGAAACAGAGTAAGTGAGGTGGGCTGCTTAGGGGGCAAGTGCCCAGGAAAGCTCGGTGGAGCCTGTTGGCCGTGACCTGGACCAGCCTCAGGAAGACCTGGGGGGTGGCCACCACAAGCAGGCCTGCGTCCATCCACACCGCCTGACGTGGCAGGCCCAGGGTCCAGGTTCTGTGAGCAGCGCCCAGCGTGAGGCTCAGGGCCAACATGATGGCTGGTGCTCACCTGGACCACCGCCTCCCACACTGCCCGTCACCCTGGGCGGGGCTTGTCTCACGGCGTCCACGAAGCATCTTCACAATCTGAAGATGGACTTCTGAAACAGTCCACCGTCTGTTTAAATGGTGGCTGATCTGGATATTTTGGTATGGAAGTTACTTCACATTTTTAAAGGCATCCAGTGGAATCTCATTGCTGTAGCAAGTTGATTTCCACCATCGTCTATCTAAACATGCATAAAGCCCTTTAATGGTGAGGAACTTCCTATCATTTTCTATTCCCCACCTCTCTCATAAAATGTTATTATAATGTAATATATTTTTTGCCTAAGACTCTTTTATTGAAATATGTGGATACATGTAAGATTTTTTTTTAATTTCCTATGATCATAAGGCTCTACGTGTTCAAATCATTTCTTCTGTTGAGTTGCCGTTATAATTATTACGACTAGATCCCACTTCTGATGGGGCCCAGGGCTTTTTATACCTGGAGCAGGACCCCATAGTAATTCATTTTCAAGAGGGCCCAGAGCCTGCTTTTCTTGGGTCACTGGCAGAAGAGCTGTTGAGAAAGGGCAGGTAGGAGGGACCCCAGAGGAAGGAGGGTTTAGGGATCCAGAAACGCACATTCCTGAAAGTGCCGACAGGTGAGTGGACAGTCCCCAGCGACCCCGCTCCCACACACCCGCTCGCAGACCTGGGCCATGGCGCTCTGGGTGGAGATTACCTGGGGAGACGAAGAAGGCTTTGAAAACCAGGAGGGTGGTCTTGGTGCATTGCCTCCCGCCTCAACCATCTCCCCAGTTATGTGTTTGTTTGGTTTTCACTCAAGTGAGAAGGGAGTCGGAACAGTTTTCCTAAGGGTCAGAAAAAGAATCCCCCACCTGAGTGCCCTTCATTTACAAGAAGACGAGAAGGCAGCTCCGAGTCCAAGCCGGCCGCTCGCCTGGCCTCTCCTCCCGTGGGCTCGGGCCCTGCCCGCTGGCCAGCTGGCGTATGGAAGCCCTGGCTCTTGCCCTTATTTGGGATTGTTAACACATCAAAAGAATGCAAATTAAATAACAACAGCAACAAAATGTATTTTGTAATGAATAACTCCATACAAATACCAGTCAGCACTTTGGGGCCCACTGGACGGGCAGTCACCACGCCCGGGGACAGCTGCCGCCAGCTCCATAAACAAAGCCAGTTGGTGGAGAACCAACCCTCAGTCCAGAGCCGTGGACTGTTTGCCCAGCGGCTTACCTGAGCGGCACACGCCATCCTACTGGTCTACCCTTGGGGAGACCTTTTACTAGGAAAACCAGACAGTCCTGCTGCCTCTTCCCCCTCCTGGGAACTAACGGAGAGGTTCCCTCTCCTAAGAGCATGATGATGTCATCAAAGGGAAGACAGACACTGGGGTCGGGAGGAGGTGGCCACGCCTACAGCCGCGCCTTCCAGCCGGCCGTGCTTTCTTCCCACTGTAGCTCAGCTGGAGTTGGGGAGGTGCCAGGCTCCTGGGGGCCCCATTCCCAGGGGGTCTTTCTCCAGGGGGCACCTTCCTCTTCCCTGCAGTTCTCTGTGCCAGTTCTGCAGCTGGCGCTTTGTTCTCAAGTGTCTCTGCCTTTATTCCCAGGCCCTGCTCTGCCTTCCGGGCATCCTGAGACCTGGGGGGGAAAGGGGGGCGGTCTTCCCAGCCCTGGAGGGGTCTGTCACCACCCCAGCCAGCGGTATTCTCAGGCCTGGCGGCTGGCAGCGTGTGGAGGAGCCAGGACCAGCCTGTGCCTAACCTCCTTCCTATCACTCTCCAGCGCGGAGAAGATGCCTACGGCACAGGGTGGGAGGAGAGAGATCAGCCCAGAGACCAGACAACCCGATGTGGGAAGGGAACATTCAGGCCTGGCTGCCCATGAGGTCAGCCCAGACGCCGGGGTGCCCTTGCTGCCCAGATGCCCACACTCACATGCCTGTGGTCTTTCCCTTCCAGGGATCTGAAACCCGAGAATATCCTGCTAGATGATTACGGTAAGTCAGGGAGTGGCCGGGGAGGTCCTTTTCCTGCTCTAGCTGAGGTGAGCATCACAACCCAATGCAGAGGGCCTCTCGGAGACTCACCACCCTGGGCCCGCAGGGAGCAGTGGGCAGGGGGAGGGGAGGAGCCACTTCGCTCCTCAGCCCTGGGAACCCAGAGAGGACCGTGGGCATGGACAGAGCTCCTACGAGGAGAAGAAGCAACTTGGCTGGGCAGAGGGAGAGAGAGAGAGAGAGAGAGAGAGAGAGAGAGAGAGAGGTGGAGGGGAATGAGATGAGGTGTCCAGAATTTCAGAGACGTTGGGCACATACTGACCTCACACAATTTCTCTGCACTTCATCTTGTTTTTCAATGGAAACATGGGTCCTGCCAACGTAGAGGCTTGAAGATGGGGGTGAGGTTCTGACAAGATAGCTTGAGGGGAAGCTATTCAGTCAGCCACAGCCAGCGAAACATGTGTTCGCCATTAGTGTTCGTGCATCCCATTGTTACTGTCTCACACGGATGACAGGGCAGCCACGGGAACCCCTCCCAACTGTTAGCCTCTCACACTAAAGGGTGGGACACAGTTTCCTCATTTTCAGACTGACTAGATTTGCCCATCTCCACAGAGGGGGCAGGGCCAGCAGTCCCTGCGCCCATTTTACAGATGACAAGATGAAGGCTCAGAGGAGCCAAGCTGCCAGGGTCACCCAGCAATATCCGTGGGGAGCCGGGATCAGAGGCCAGGTCTCCTCAGTGTGTTGATGGCCTGGCGATGCTGCCATGGGAGCAGCAGGCAGAGGGTCCCGGGCCTCGCTGCCCCTCTCGGATGAGCCCAGTGCCCGCTGGGGTTCCTATCCTTCTGGTCTCAGAGCCACGCCCACCTCTGACCTGCATCCCCGTGAGGTGAATCCACGTGCTCCCTCTACCTTTCCTGCCTTTGTCTGGGGCCAGAGCTGGGGCCTCACACAGCTCCGACCTGGCCGGGGTCCCTGTCACTGGGCCTTGCTCAGGTCCAGGCTGTGGGGGCCCCGGCACTCACCCATGGGGGAGGGGGAGTGGTCCTGCCTGCAGGGTCGTGTGTGGCTGTGATGTCCCCCTTGTCCCTGGTGGGGGCCACCAGGGGAGACAACACAGAGGCTGACCTCAGCACCGTCGTCTCTGCTTTGGGGGTTCAGTCTGGGACCAGGGGCTCCAATCCATCTCCCAGTCTCCAGGGGCCTGGGCGTCGTCCCATCTTGTTTTTCCAAAGGGAGAAAACAACCTCCAAAGACCATCTCAGCAGGACGGGAAGTTGCTTCCCAAATTGCTTTATAATTTTTCCCCTTAAGCAAATTGTTGCAAAATGTCAGGAGAATCTCACATTTTTTCCGTGAAGCAATCCCGGAATCCGGCCAAGGCATGTGAAACCCGCTGACCTCAGCCTTCCAAGGAGCCCATTAGCGCGTTGCATGAGGCAGGTTGCCCGCGTCCAGCCAAGTGCAGGCGGCCCCGCATCTGACACCTGAGTCTCCCCGGGGTCTGCAGTTGCCCTGAGACAGTAGATCGGGGTCCCCCTCTTCCTGCCCGGGGGCACGCCGCAAGTCTAAGGCCCTGCCCAGGGTGGTCCAGTGTCACATGACCGTCCCAGGGTCCCGCTGACCCTGCCCTTCCCCCTCAGGCCACATTAGGATCTCCGACCTGGGCCTGGCCGTGAAGATCCCCGAGGGAGACCTGATCCGAGGCCGGGTGGGCACCGTCGGCTACATGGGTGAGTGTGGGCGCGGCCCCCTCCCCCGGGCCCCCCACGTGAATCCCTGGCCTCATTGTGCCACTCTGATCAGAAATAGGGTCCCTTCTGATGGTGGGAGGTGGGCGGTCTTAGCCAGGCTGCATGGAGCCCCAGGTGTGACTGGACTAAACCCAGTTCTCTGCAACCCCCACCTCCAGCCCACCTGCGTCTAAAGCCAGTCCACTTCGGGGTCAGTGGCCAGGCTGGCACACAGCGATGCTCAGGAGGAGGCCCCGTTGAAGTCAGGGTCCAGTGGCTGGTGGACAGCCTTTTGGGGAGACCCCTGACAGGAGGGAGGCCATGAGGGTGCCAAGCATGACTCTAAGCAGAGAGCAGCCTGGGGCCCTGCCCTGCCCGTCCCCTGAGCCGACTCCCAACCATCCTCCTGGGGCTGCAGGGAAGAGGCCTAGAGCTACATCCAGTCCCTGGCACCTGCTTCCAGTTAGGGAGGAGGAGGCTGGACCCGGCTGGCATGAGTCACAGCCCAAGCTGGGCTCTGCTGCCACCAGCGGCCTCTCACCTCGCTCGCTCCCTCCTCGCCCAGCTCCCGAAGTCCTGAACAACCAGAGGTACGGCCTGAGCCCCGACTACTGGGGTCTGGGCTGCCTCCTCTACGAGATGATCGAGGGCCAGTCACCGTTCCGGGGGCGCAAGGAGAAGGTGAAACGGGAGGAGGTGGACCGCCGGGTCCTGGAGACGGAGGAGGTGTACTCCCACAAGTTCTCCGAGGAGGCCAAGTCCATCTGTAAAATGGTGAGCTCCCGGGCCCGCTGTCCTCGCCCCGGGCTGGGCCACTTCCTCTGCGGCCCCAGCCTGACCTCTGCGGCCCCAGCCTGACGTCAGAGCCCTGGGAAGGAAGATGGGGCTGGGCCTGCCACCTGTCGTTTGCATGTGGGACACTCAGGGAGGGGCAGCATGCACACATGCAAACACACACCGGAACCGCCTGTGGCTGGGCTCCTGCCCACCTGCCCGGGCCTCCAAGGAAACAGGTGGCCATGGCCGTGGAGGTGGGTGGGGGACCGGAGGAGCGAGGCGGCACAAGGCGGTCAGCAGGGACGTGGGCTCCCAGGGATGCTGGAAAACCCGGCTGGTGTGCTAACAAGACTGGGTTCTGTCAGGCGAGGTCTGTATGCAGCGGCACCACACTGGGTGAGGGATAGCGGAGGGCAGCACCACGTGTCCCAGGTCGGGGTTCAGAGAAGCAGGTCTGGAGAGACCCCCCAACAGGGGCGTGGGATGTGCTGAGAGGGCAGAGGCACAGAGGGCCCCTCCCTGCCGGCATCGTGGGCTTTGGCACATGGCTTTGGGGCACCAGCACTGGGCGCTTCTGTTTCTCTGCTGCCCCCTGGTGTGCACTGAGAGAAAGGCAGCGGCCACGCCTGGGGATCCTGGTGTCAAACCCATGTCCCTCACCTTCTGTAACTGGAAGGATGACCAGAGGCCTTGCTCCGTCATCTGACAAATGACCCTGTGCTTCTTCTGTGTCCTTAACCGCGTCTCTCTGGTCTGGCAGCCAGGCCGGCCCTGTCCCCTCCAGGCACCAGCTCAGGACACAGTAGGGCCTGACTAGAAGGAGAACACGGAGCCCCGGGCAAGTCCAGGCCCACCTGCCTGCCTGAGAAGGAAGGCCTCTCCACAAACAGCCAGGAAGCTGGTCCCTGACCCAGATTCTGTCCTTCATTCGGTCTTGGCGGCCACAAGACCTTTCCCTGCTCCTGGGGTCCAGACATGCATGCATCTCACTGCCCCCCCACCCACCCCGGTCCTGTCTCTAGGCCAGTCCTCAGCCCCACCTTCCTTAGGCCCCTGCTGAGTCCCAGCACTGGTCCCTCCCCTCCCCTCCGGCTCCCGTCCTCTGGCCCCTCGGCCTCCCTGACCCCCAAGTGAGCAGCTAACTTGCGTTCCTCTGACCCCATGTGTTACATCCATGGTGCCTCCAACTCTAAACATGATCTCGCTGAGGCCAAACCCTCAGTGCCCTCTCCCCCTCCCTCCCTCCCTCCCTCTTCCCCTCCCCCCTCCCTCCCTCCCTCCCTCTCTGTCCTCCTTCCTTTCTTTCTCCCTCACCCGCCCCCAGGGGTTTGCACTTGTGAGTTGAGTAAATGAACCAGAGACTGAGTCCTTGCCCTTTGTCAGTTCCCTGTGGCAGAAGGTCACCCCAGTTCAGCAAGCGTCAGTGGGTGCCCCGAATTCACAGGTGCTGGGCATGTGGTCCCGGGGAGACACAGACAGGAGTCTTGCTCCCCCGGGGGCTCCAGGCATCCGGTGCTGTGAACTCGGGACCACAGAGCCCACAGCGGCTCAGGAGGCGCTGAAGCGAGGCCTGAGCAGGGCTGGGCGGTGTCTGTCGGGCACCTGGGTGGCACAGGCTGGAGGAGGGGCACCGGGGAGTCCCAGGGACTCCCCGTGAGGGAGATGACCACAGGCCTGACCTGCGGGAGCGACAAGGCTCCAGGCGTGGCCTCACGGGGCTCTGTGTTGTCACAGCTGCTCACCAAAGACGCGAAGCAGAGGCTGGGCTGTCAGGAGGAGGGGGCCGCGGAGGTCAAGAGGCACCCCTTCTTCAGGAACATGAACTTCAAGCGCTTGGAAGCCGGGATGTTGGACCCGCCCTTCATTCCAGATGTGAGTAGCCCCCCCAGCCCAGACGGAGCCTGCGCCCTGTTCCCAGCCTGGCACTCACCGAATGTCGGTTCCGGGCCTCGTACCGGGGCCGAGGAGACCCGTGGGCAGGCGGCGGCCTCTGCCCTCCGGTGACAGACACGTCACCAGGGCTGGGGGCCCTGCATCCATCCTGGAGTCGCCGCCTCCATGAAGTCCTCATCCTCAGACCTACAGGCCCCAGAGCCCCTGGGAGGCTCAGTCCCAGCTTTGAGTTCCTGGAGGGGAAGGCCTGCCTGAGTCGTCTCTGTGGGTCTCAGCAGAGAGCAGCCCCCAGTGCGTGGCGGGGGGAGTGAGATAAAGAGATTCCCGCCAGCTCACGCGCGCTTACAGCCCAGGCACAGGTGCTCCCATAGCCCGGCCTGCAGGTGGGACACAGGCCTGTGGGACGTGGGACTTTTCCAAAATTCCTAAGCACCAGCGCTGGGACCCAGCCCGGCCCGCTGGCTGCAGAGCCCGGGTGCCCAGCCCCTTGGTGCCCCGTAATGTGAGAGGGGGTGGGGAGGCCCCCCCCGGAGGCGTCCGTGGCTGCGTGTTCCTCGGGCCTGGCCCTGGGAACCAGCATTCGCTCTCTATGGCGGGTGGCCCAGAGCCCCAAACAGAAAGGACTTTGGAAACAGTTTCCCCGTCCCAGTCCTGGGCCCTTTGGGGAACAAAGACTGTGTGATGGAGGAGTGGGCTGCAGGGCGCTGAGGAAGGTGAGCTCAGGGATGGGGTGACCGGCATGTGAGGCCTGAGGGCAGCAGGGCCCTGGACACGCTGAGCTCCAGGTTCCCGGTGGGGGTGGGGGGCTCAGGCAGATGCCCCCTGCTTCCCCCATCAAAGCCCCAGGCCTGGCTGGGGACGGTGGCGCCGGGGCAGGGCCCGTGTGACCGCTCGCTCGCTCTGCCCCAGCCGGGGCGGGGCCCGTGTGACCGCTCGCTCGCTCTGCCTCAGCCCCGGGCCGTGTACTGTAAGGACGTGCTGGACATTGAGCAGTTCTCCACCGTGAAGGGCGTCAACCTGGACCACACGGACGACGACTTCTACTCCAAGTTCTCCACGGGCTCCGTGCCCATCCCCTGGCAGAACGAGGTCAGCGCTGGGCGGCCGCCTCGCCGCTGGGGAAGGTGCGGGGAGGGCGCAGGGACGGCGGGGTCAGGGTCCCGCGGTCTGCTGGCATCATGGGTGGGTCAGAGGGAAGAGGAAGCCAGTTAGACGACTCGAGAAGTTCGGCTGGGAAGGGAGGAAATGGAGCCGGGGCACAGGCACAAGGGGGATGGAGGTGGAGGCAGAGTTGGATCAAATGAGATTGAAATGATGGGGCCGGGGAGGGGCTGGAACCCTGGGAGGGGAGGGTCCGGAGCATGTGGGTGGCCTGGGCTGGGGTCGGGTGAGGAGGAGATGGCTGTGGGTTTGGGGTGCCGACTTCTGCTTTCTCAGGGGAGAGGCAGGCGGGCACCGTCTGGGTCTCAGCCCCTGAAGACGGAGGGTGGTGTGGGCCAGGCTCGG